>NW_020450621.1:1664410-1771704 GCF_003343035.1 Apteryx rowi
AAAAGAAAAGAAAAGAAAAGAAAAGAAAAGAAAAGAAAAGATCAGTCTAAGGATTTTTTTTTTCTCCATTAGAGAAATATACTCTTTCCTTTTCCAATATCATTGCCCTTTTTTAGAGGAAGTGTTGCTTATTGCCCCATTTTAAGTGACAGCAATGCACAGGGTAGCTGTCTAGCCCAGCGATGACCAACTATTGAGCTCTGCCAGAGCCACGGCAGAGAAACATCTCAACAAACCCAAGCACAGCACTTCGATGACTACACAAGCAAGATAATGGTGTGAAGACACAAGAGATGTTGCCTGGGAATTGAATTAAAACCCAGATTTAATGACTTATAGAGCTCTGGTAAGCACCAATGGCTTTCTGAAGATGCTGGCTTTGGGATGTGGGACAGAGAGAGGGGGATGAAGATTGGCATCAYGCCATCTCCTTGTAATTGCTATTTATAAAATTCTGCACCTGCAGGATGAGGTGACTGATTAGCATGCTTCATAAGTCTCAAGCAGTTGAGTAGTTATGATGTGGTTACACTTTTTTTCATAAAGTTCCAGCTATGAAAATTAAGACAGGTTTCCAAGGGAACCCAAAAAGCTTCCACAAACATAGTTGATTTGGCTGAATTCTTTTTTTTTAATGAAACCTTTCAAAATGAAACAATATGATGAATGTTCATTTTGAAAAGCGTCATTTTGGTTTTGTACTCCAAAACCTGGAAGGAATCTGGCTTTCTATTCCATCTTTTCTCCCTTCTTTCTCTTCCTTTTTAAGATTTTTCTTCTCTTTAAAGGTTGTGGGGGGGGGGGGAGACATTCGCCCTCCCCCTATATTTTTTTTCCTTCTTAACTTTTCTCATGTGGAAAATAAAATTAAAAACAAACCAAGAACAAAAAGAAAAAAAATAGGCAAAACTTCAGATAAAAAAGAAACTTATGTTCCATGGGATATATAATTAAACTCATCATCTTCTCCTAAGTATTTCACTCAAAATAAATGGCATTTTCCAAGCAGACCTACTTTTTGTGCTTACTGTATTGTGTGACACTGGATCTCAGAAGGAATTGAGAAGTTGTGTGTGTGATTATTTCCACATTACAGAGGGGGACAGTCAAGGTACAGGGCTGTGAAATTATTGGCGAGTGGGGGATGAATCCACATCCAGGTGAGAAGAGCTGCATTGCGAAGGCAGCTATTGTTAATGGGGGGGGGGGGGTCTGCTGAAAGGCTATGGTATAAACATCTCCATTTCAGCATACAAATCCCATCTTTGCTGACACAGAGTAAAAAATAAAAGCAAGATGTTCACAGATACCACCTCCGAGTCTGCAAAGGGTCTGGGGCACTCGATATTATTACAAGTGACAGAAATGGACACCAAGCCCTCTGTGGCCTCCACTTCATCTCCAAGCTCCAAAGACTTTCAAGTCCTCCAGCAGGACTTCATGCTGTGCACAAGTATTTCTAGATTTTTCTTTCTCTCCAGTGAAAAACCACAGGTTCTGCAAAGTCAAAATCCTCCCTTTTCCCCCACTCCATGAAAATGTCTCCCTGAAGACAAATGTTTTAGTTGCTGCTCATGTCTAAGTCCAAGGGACCCCAAGAAGCTGTAGGATATACTATATTATTGGCTGTATTATTTAGTATTAGCTTAATTCTCTTGAGGTGCTTTCACCAATGCAAAGCAGCTGCTTTTGCCAGCACCTAAGATAACATGTTGGCAGCAGACAGGGAGCTCTGCATAGCAGAGGACTGTACAGCTCGGGTCATGGGAGTGAGGGAGGCTGCAACTACCCCCTCATCCCCCAGCACCAGCCACCCTCAGCAATGCTTCTCCTCTCAGCCAGCTCAGGAGCCTCTCCGGTCTCCACCACATGGCTCGTTTTGGCTTATATCTCTCGCCGCAGACACGCTGTCATCATGATGCCGTTGCAGGAATGTATCAGAAAATACCAGTTGCCATATGCCACCTAATATTTCAGCGCAGATGAATGAATGCAGCTTGGCAGAGAACTTCCTGGTTTGATCAAATTGGCCCCATCTGTCTGTCCCTTATGGAAATAAAACCGCCAACGAAGAAAGAAAGAAAGGAAAAAAAAAAACAACCACCCTGCTGTGTGCTATTGCTGATTTTCTCTCTCCCTCCTCCCATTTTTACGGGTGCAATTGTGCAAGCAATACTATTTTCATGTCGCAGCACCAAGGCTTCATGCCCACATGTGAGCTTTTCACAGTCCGTTCCTGGAGCCCCTGTTCGCCAACAGCTCCATGAAGAGGGAAACCCTCGGGGAGGAGGACAGTTCTGAGCAGTAGGCGCTAAAAGCAGTTTTCAGAGGCCAGTTCACCCAGTTCCCAGAAAACGGACGTGCCAAGGAAGCGATGCCTGATTAGCTGCCCCATGCCCCGAAGGGGGAATGTCCCTCTGCCAGGAAAACCTGCCCAGTTCACTGCTTCCAGGTCCTAGCACAGAAAACAGTCCAAGCCACAGTGCCAAGGGCAGGCATTGCTGCAGACGGGTCGATAAGGGGCAGCTGTAAGTATTTGAAACCAGGAGAGAAGAATGTCACGTAAGCAAGGGAAGTCAGGTTTGTTTCTATGGCAGGAATCGGTATTTGCATTGAATATGTTTAGTTTGCAGCACTGCAAAATTAGATAAAGTTTTGGATAAGCAGACCTTCTGGCTGGGCAGATCAGCATGCCGTGTTCACACGGCAGTGCCTGGGCATTGCCCCAATGCCTGCACACGGGGAGAGGAAGGACATGAAGTGCTCTGCAAAACTCAGTTGCTTTCCTGCTGCTTTTTGGGGGGGGGCATTGATTTTACTCCCCACTTTATGGGCTTCCACTTGCTTTTTCCTCTCTGCACATAAATTGGCTGAGAACTTGCCAATAGAAACGGCAACTTTAATTAGGAGTCTCTCTTTTATTATTTTTATTATGGCTACTTGCATAGGCTTTGAGACGACTGTGCATTTCGGGCAGGCCAAGTCCCTTTCGGCAGCGTCTGAGGCTGCAACCTCTCCCTGACCTCCTGTGCTGAAGGTTAACATGAGGTTAACACTGGAAAAGCAAATCAAAGCCAAAAGGACACCAGGTACCTGTTCCGGTTTGCGTTGCTTTATGACTCTGGGGACCACATGCCTGACTGCCTGCCATCTCCCCCAGGGGGGCCATGGAGCAATAATGTGTTTTTATTTCCTGCCTGGGAGCAACTTTCGACTTACAGCTTTAAAAAACAACCAAATAAATTCCCGTCTCTTTCAAGCTTTCATTGTGAAGGGGGAAAATGAGAAGGCGGAAAACAGCAGAGATGATAACCTAATCACGGGACTCTTAATAGATGGAATTTCCTCTTAAGTAACTGGTTTGAATATCTGCCAAACAAAGCTCCCGCTGTTGCTAGCACACAGGCAGCGAGTGCATCGTGCAAGCAAATATGACAAATCACTTTGAATTTGGTTCTTGTATTAAATGAAAGCACCAGCATCTGGTCATTAAGCAAAAAGGGTCATATTCTTATCCCATTCGCACTTGTGCGAATCTGGCACGAGCCTCCCAAAGGCTACGGAGACGCGGAGCATTTGCTCGGCGAAGCAGCGACGTGAGGCTCAAGCTAGGAGCAGGGCAGCGGGAGAGGGGACAATTTGGTCAGCCCCATCTCAGCTGCCCCCAGAGTGACTCCCCAGCGACCTGCTGCAGGGAGGGCAGGATCGCCATCACACCAGCAACGATTTGAACCCAAATCGTTAACAGCAGCAAATTGTTCCCCCCTGCAAAGGGATGGGAGTATTTACAGGCTCTGCTCTTTAGAAAAGAAAGCATTTGCCTAACTCATGGGTCCTGTTACTTAAGAGGTTTAAGAGACTTGCCCAAGGTTACATAGGGAGTCTATGGAAAAGAGGAATTTTACTCCAGACCTCCCGAATGTCAATGCCTTTGGCAGCCAGGCATTTGATCAAGTTACATGTCTAAATACGGACTGAAGTGCCCTGTTCGGTGCACATTTGCTGATCTGGTATCTAATCCCAAAGTGCAATAGTAAGAACCATAGGAAGCTGATTTCTCTGTGCAGCTCAGCACAGGCAGCCTCTTGATCCATGTGCTTTCATTTCAACCTGAGGAATATTCCATCTCCTATTTTATGAACCCTTTGCTCCACAACAGGTTGGGGTTGGACAGCCGGGCTGTGCGTTATCATTATAATGAGAACAATCAGAGATGAGCTGCTATTAGTCACCCAGTCCTATGATCCATTAAAACAAATTCTTATTAACAACAAGACATATGTTTTTCTCCTGAACTCCAGAGATAATGCCTGAAAGCAGATGGAAGAACTGCACTCACAAATTAAATTTGATGGAGCCTTTAAAAATAAGTCTGGCAGGCCTCTCCTCCTGTAATTAAGCTGCTGCATAACTTTGGGAATGTACCTGTTACTTGCTACAGGAGTTGCTGAGGGGTCTAGTTTCTACCTCTTTCTCCACTGTTTGTTTCTTCAAAGACCATGAGCTAAATCCTCGGCTGGTATAGAGCAGCACAACTCTGGTGAAGCAAGCAAAGCTCTGGTGAGCCGCAAGCAGCTGATCTGGCCTACTTGACTTCAAGCCAAAGACCTATGTTTCATTGCTACTAAGGTCTATACACTCAATTTGGACAAATTTGCTAGCTCTGAATCAGACCTTGTTTCTCCATGGAGTAATTGAGAGGGTGAATATTTGTCAGTGGTCTGCTTGCTCAGAGTCATCTCCCAGTGGGTGTCCCTGTGACCACAGTGACGCTACTTTAAGGAGCAATGACCTTCCAGTGGGATTCAGTAGTTCTCAGCCTAGATCAGCATGAACACAGGATGGGATTGATTCTGGAAGTACATTTGGTGTATGCATATACCACGACCCTGGGGCTAGAAGGGACCAGCTCTATCTTATCCTCCCTATCACTAGAAAGCGTTAAGACACCAGAAGTGGCACAAGGCTTTGAGGAAGATACCTATACAAAAAACCCTGCAGGCAGGTCCAGCTGTCCTTGAAAGGTCATCTCCATGCAGTTTGTCTCACCATAGCTCTGCAAACTCCATGGTTTTTTTTTGTTTGTTTGTTTGTTTTCCTCTTCTTTCAGACAGCAACAGGAAAGGGCTGGATTTCACCTTCTCTAATTTGAGGTCCCTAAATGTCAGGGATGGGGTTTACGTGCCAGGTAGATATCTAGTGACATTTTAGACTCCCCAAAGTATCCCCCCAGCCTCCAGAAGGGGGTGTATACATCTTCTACAAAGGAAAGGGTCTCCCGGGAGAATCATCTCCCAGCTCCCTACAGACACCTTCCATAGGATAATGTGTCTAAAATGGCACCAGACCCCTAGATACATGAATCAGTCCTCAGGTGTCATTTTGTTAATCATTGAGACTTTTTCTGATCAATTAAAAGAGTCAGGCCCCTTCAGGGACTGATTAATTCCTATTACCCGGACAAATTGCCCTCGAGTTGCTCCATCAGTTCCATTGACCATAGAAGCTTAAACTGGCTTACACTAGATGCCTAATTTTTGATACCTAAATTTAGATGAAGTGAATTGCATTGCCTGTAATGTTAGTTTATCAGTCCCTAGATGAACACAGCAGTGGTCCAAATCTAGTCTAAATGGTTTCTGTAAAGATTCAAATCAATATTTTTAGATTTTTTTAATACAGCATTTTCCCCAGGTCTGCCAGGTACAACTCAGGATGGAAATTATGTTTTCATGCAGAAAAGCAAGGTAAAACACTTTTAGGAGCATAAATTTAGGAGGCAGACTCACTCACATACTATAGGAGAAATTTAAAGTCAAGACAAGAAGAAAATGCCTCAGAAACAGTGAGTGATATATCAAAGGATTTCTATGCTATTCTTATATCCTCTTTTCATCCACAACCTTTTTTCTAATCACCACTATTTCCATTACCTAAGAGGCCTTTTCTGGCTTTAGAAAGTAGAACACAAATTGCTCAGGTATTTGGGAGAGCTATTTATAACATACTGAACTTAGAGTAGGTTTAAATACAATAAATCTGCCCCTCCTAGCAGACGCAGCTACATATTCAGAGTTAACCCAAAGTAAAGATCTGTTTAATGAGAAGAGTTATTTGAATATTTGTTTGATATGCCTAGAAGTGTTCAAGGCATGCACACAAGCGATCTCAGAGCACTGAAGTACAGCACCTATGAACAGTTATTGCAATGAATCTGTTCTTCCCTCTGCCTGGATGCTATAGGAGCAGTATGGAGGTATTGCCTCTGTCAACACAGGCAGCAGCCACATATAAAAATTTGACTGATGACTCTTCCTTATATTTCTCCCTTTATAAGGAGAATAATTTTAATATTTGGATAAAGCAGTATCTCTTTGATGTGATGGTGGCTCTGTGGATTATTGGGAAGGTGGGGACTAACTCTCTCATCTGCAGTAAGCACCATTTACACAACCTTGAGGTCTTGTTACATATTTAGGTGTTTTAATACTCCCTTTACATTAACACATTTTAAGTATGACATAGGGCCTGGAGTCTCAGCAGTTGATGTCAGTAACTGTTCTTCAACAGAAAATTTGGTCTTTCAGCTAGCAAGCTTCCCATGTTCAAGACCCGAGATATTTCAGCTCAGAGTAGGGCTGTGGCACAATGGGAAATGTAGATCAGGTATTGCACATCCTTGCTGGGCTGGGCTTCTGAAGCCAGTAGCCTCTTCAGTGAGATGTGTCTGGAGTTCCCCAAATATGCTCCATTCTTTTGCCAGGACAATTTTGACTAAAACGCTCCAAGTTTTACCATTTTAGTAAAAATGGTAACTTTCCACAAAAATATCATCAGAAAAGGTAAAAACATCCAAATGCTAAATACCACCACACTTTTTGTAGGCATGCATTAGAAAAAAACATTCTGGTTCCATCTTCCAACCATCTCCGCTCAACAGGGAGGTATCCACATGGGGGAACGCCCCACTTCCACACTGTACAGCTGATGGCTCAGCAGGACCTGGCACCCTTGCAGCAATCCCCAAGGCTCAATTCCCTCAACACCTCCCTCTGCAGTGGCAGCAATAGCAGCTCCCCATTGCACATGTGGGCAGAAGGAAGCATCCTTCTGCCTGGTGAGGGTGCTGGTCTGCCACTTTAGAGGAGTTTGCATTAGCTCTCTGTATTCCAGCTAGGACATCCTAATCTACAGGCGTTTTTGAGTGTTGTGGGGAGAAGATGGCATAAAGTTCCTACAGATGAATACAGGATTTAGGAGTCCAACATGAGCACCAGCATGATAATCTGCCAAAGACARGTGGAGAAAGAGATAAGTTCAGAAGCTTCAAATAAGGGTGTTAAGAACCTCCTAACTTGCATTTTTTGCTTTCAATATATACACAGCTCAAGAATGCCAAGAAGCAGGTGACCTCTTCTCTAACAGCCCTCCCCAAAGTATTTCACCAAACCACTGTCCAAGCAACCCAGAGCTGGCCCGAATGCAAGATGGCACATAAATATATCAGAAAGCCACAGCAGACTGGCAGGAATCTACCGAGATGACAGCGTAATGCTGAACAATTCCCTCTTGTCCTAAAAGGATGCCCTAGGAGCAAGAAACACAGCCACAGAGCTATAAAAAGAAAGCAAATGGCCCCAAACGGGGGCATTCTGAACGCAGGACTTAATTCATCATGGATGTATCCATTTTAATATCACAACAGAAATGTTCTAATCACTCCCCAAGTATTTTATGTCTATTTAAAAAAAAAAATCAGCCTTCATGGCCTGCTTTATGGCGATTCTCTCTTTTTCTCCTCCTTTTTACTTCTACATTTTGAATAGCAAGGCCTTTCTGATCTAGAGTCCCAGTCAAGCCCCCAAATAAAATCAGCCCAATCAAAGGGAAAAGTAAATTATCAGAGGTACAGATCAAGAGATGAATCATTATTTATTATACTTATTTATTGAAAACAAAGGAAGACAGCTTAGCACTTGGCAGACAGATTCCCCCCTGCCTTAAATACTGTGGTGTTAAGCCAAACTATCTATTGGCTTGCTTACTGGTGCAATGGATAAAGAATGTTTCCGATCTACTAATGAGCCTGAATCTCCTCTGGAGAATATTCGAAATGGATAATATTGTTTAAATACAATCAACCACGCGATGGACCCCCTGGGACCTCAGAAGCTATACTGTCTTATGTAGCTAGGTAAACTTCTGTTTCTATTTGTTATGCTTAACAGTTCTGACACTTAATCAGGAAGTTCTGCTGGATTTTTCATTGGAGCTGGAATAGCAAAAGCATGGCTGGTTTCCATGTTTGTGTTAAGCACCAGGTCTCTGGCTTGCAGCATGCACTGGTAAATGGAAACCATGGCAGGATCCAGGCTGTTGTATTCCAGGACAGAGGAATTTTGCAGTGGATACAGATGCAATTTCCTAAAGATCAGTAGCTAGCTCATAAATTCAGTGCATCTCTTTCAAGCCAGCCCTTGGTGTAGAGGGGGGAGAAATCACACAACTTTTGCTCAGTTGTTAAGAAACAACTTCAGTTATTATCAATGCATGAAACAGAAATGGAGAGGTCCCAAAGCAGCAGAGGGGAAACCAGCACTCTCAGCTGGGTAATGGAGACAAGTCAGCCCAAGTTTGGATTGAAGGAGGCAAGGGCCCATGCCTCCGCCACGCAGCACTCTGCAAACTAGCACCAGCCTTAACCCGCGAGTTGCCAAAGCAGAAGGTGCTGCCCCTCAGCCCAGTGGTGGTTTCAACCCACCACCCAACACTGGGGCCTAAAACTCCCAGTAGGAGGAGTTCAGGACCATCAGGACTGACACTCATGCAAGTTCATAGCTTGAAATACAGGAGGTTTAAAAAGATGATGGACAACTAATGGGTTATGGATAAATTGCACAGGGGAWCTCTATGCTCCAAACTGTCCAGCAATCCCCACATCTCTACCTTGCACAGTCCTCCGTGTAAGTCAAGAAAATACAAAATTTATACTATCTTTATGAGATGGGATGACCTTGTCACACACAAGCCTCTGAACAGGCAATGTAATGGCACCTATTAGATGCAGACACAGTCCAGATCCTCTGTAAACTTATCATGTGTTTGATTTACTGTCCACAAGTAGAGGTCTGCAATGAAATGCAAAGCCAAGGTAAACTTGCCTGGGCTCAGGTTCTGCTGCCAAGCTAAAACCAAGGCCAGGCTCTGCAAAGGTTTGATTAATAACAGGCTGAGTGCCAAGCAAGCCTAGCATGAACTATAATGCAAATCAAGGTTTTGCACTCAAACTAAGCAGACCTTGGAGGTTTGGCTTACATTTCCATGGCCAAAACCTCTCTATAAAGAATGTTTTGAACACTACCACTAGCTCTCCAGCCTTGAGGCTGTGCTAGCAGAAATATCTGCTCCTGCCTAGCTGCTCCATGCTGCAGGTGGGATTCCTCCAGCCCTGTATGCTCTCCCAGTCCTGCAGAGCTTGTTTGCAAGGCACATGCAAAGAGCCAGTCCGTCAGCAGAAATGCCCAGGCTGTCTCTCAGACAATGTCTCCGGTGCTTCTTGCTTTCATTCATTCCATTCATCCTCTCCCCTCTAGGCTTCCCTGCCCCTGGAGAGCCTTCCGGCAGCATGCTCACGTGGCACACATTTCTGACACATGTCCAACAGCAAAAAATCCACCAACCTACAGGAAAAGCAGCAGACAACTCTTTTGTCAGCTTTTGTCAGCTAAAGCATTTCTGCCTAGGGATCACACAACTGCTTCTAGGCCTCAGAAAGGCTGGAGGGGAAAGACACATCCTGTGATATCACCTTTTTCTCACTTGTCAGAAGAAGCATGCATGTGACAAACATTGAAACATATCCTTCATTTGCCATTAGCTCAAATACAACCTTTTGCATCAAGTGCATGCTTTTCACAGAGCAATCCCAACGCAGAAACCCCCTTAGCTGCTGTCTGGCCCGAGGAAGGTGCCCTATCCCCAGCAAAAAGAAGATTCACAGGATAAAATCCTGGTGTTTCTGGGAGAATTTTTGCTTTGCTCATACAGGACCTGAATGACACCTGTGGATTTGAAGGACAGAATGGAGCACTGTGCTCCTGTGGTCTGTCATCCCACATCCCCCATGCCAAAGAGCACCACTTAGCAATACCTGCAGCAGCATTATTCCTGCCCACCACACAATGAACAGCGCCAAGCTTCAAACCACACTGACAAAATGGGATGGGAAAAGGCGAAGAAAAAAAAATGCATTTTTTGATTTCACAGCAGAGGCAGGATCAGCCATCATTTCAGGATCCAAACGCAGCCCAGCCCTCTTCTCTTTGTTAAGACAGGCAGGATAACCCCCCCGTAAGCACACATGTCCCCCACAGTGTTACCAGCATTCAGAAAYGGGAGGCTGCTCTTGGAAGGGGCTGGTGGAGCCCTAGCAACGCTGACCGTGGGGCCACTGTAACTAATGGACAAGAGACGAGAACTTGGCAATTCATCTTCAAGTCTGCTTCTTAAGCGGCTCTCATTTGTACCAATTAGCCATATTGTTGCATTTGGGAGAGTTAGAGGTTTTTTTTTTTTTAAATCCATCTTTTTATCCTTTTCTGTCTGTAGCTTCTTTTAAGTTTTCAGCTGGTGAGATCTTTACTGCCCCATTCTTTGTTCAGATTACAATAATTTGTCATTTGTGTGCAGACAGTTTCTTAACTATTCCTGTGTTAGAAATAAAAGAACCAATATTGCTTCGAAGGTTATCTCCAGGGTCCTGCAAAGCACAGAACTATTGAATAGTAAGGCATTAAGGATGCAAAGAAACCCCCATAAGGCAACACATAAAACGTGAGCTATCTTGCTATGGAAATGGAAAGATTGTGCAGTATAATTGCTCAAATCCAACCTGCATTAGAAGTAAAACCCTGCTTGAAAAAGGTTCATCAAACCAGCATTGGTTTAGCTTTTGTAGCCTTAATTTTGAGGGCTGGAAGAGTACCATAATGGTTTTATTTTAYTGGTGAATGGGGCATTTTCAGTTGTGCTTTTACATTTTCTTTCCCTCAGCAGAGCTAGTCATTCTTTGAATCACACACTTCAAGGCCGGGCAGGAGCATAATTAGGATGGTCTAGTTTTAGTTGCTGTATAACGAAGAGGAGTGAGAAACAACATCGACTAGAATGAAACCWTGTCAGAGCTGCCAGCACTATGTAGTTACTCTCAAGAGGAACTGGGGAACTCTGGACCTTTGATTTTAATTTTGAAGAAGTCTTGGAAAAACTAGAAAACCCTCAAGGGATTTGATTACAGTAACGTAATTCCAACACTTAAAAGGGTGAAATGAGTGACCTACAGAACTACAGAACAATTAGCCCTGACATCAGAGCAGTAAAATAATACATTTAAGACTAACAGAGAATTACAGGCTAAAGCATAATGAGTGCAAGTCAACATAAACCCCGCTTTTGGCGGAGCTGTCATATCAAGCTATCTTTTTTGACAAGATTATAGGCTCCCTGGGTAATCCAGCTCTACTGAGAGAGTACACTTGGATTTCTCCAAGGCATTCAATTTAGTATCACGTGATGGCTTTATTTAAAAATATGCATTGCATGCAGTAAGCGAAGTACACATCATGTTATAAATTGCCTGGCACATTTTAAATGTAGCTGTTACAGGAAGATATTTGGAGTGGGGAGGACCTTACAACCAGTGGGTTTCCCTGGGGACCTGCTTAGAAGGACAAAGCTTCTCCCCACCTCAATTTGGAGATGCAGGGGTAGAAAACACAAGAACTAGTTGCAAAGAGAAATCTCTTCTTTTGTGTTAGCCCATCACTTTCCCATCTATTTATCACCAGCTTCTTTTTCTGTAACAGGCACAAGTTTTCTGAGGAGGACAGGAGTTGTTCCCTAGCCCTATCTCACAAGCAACACCCATATGGTGCACATTCATGCCTACAGGTTCATAAAGCAGCCCACGACTGTACAAATATCTCCAGCCACAGTGCAGATGATTTCCCACTGAGCTAGTACCCTACTTCCATTTACCCATAACAGGGAGCCAGGRCACTTGGTTAAACTTGTTACCAAGGGAGGTTTGCTGCAATCCCCATCACTGAGACACCATAAGAGTAGGTTATACAAAAAAATCTTCCTGGATTTCACAGATGAAACTGATCCTAAACAGAGTAAAATGACCTCTTAAAGGCCCTTTGAGCTCCATTTTCTACAGTTCCTTTACCATGCAATTCTTAGGCCCAGTTTTCAAAAAAACTACCTCCTAATTTTACACATGCACAGCAAATGGAAGTGCAAACAGTTGCTTATATAAATGCTACCTTGCAAACATTGACTGTCCTCATTTAGGAATGCAACAGGAGYGGTTGATATGGCTGACAGAAGACACTGCAGTTTGAGGCCTAGCTATGACCTCTTGGTTCAGGTGTCTCCTCAATGCACGCTAAGAACCAGTGAAGTCTTCAGAGTTCTCCTCTGCAAGCCAAGAGGCACAAATTTAACTCCTTAATCTGTCAGAGGCTTCCTGGATTACCTCGGCCTGTTTCCTGTCTACAAATAGCTTCACATCTGTAAACAGGAGACAATACTATCCCCTTGAGACCAATCGATGGGCATGTTACACCAGAGCAAAGAATTCTGTTTTTCTCTTATTTTGTACTTCAGTGCATGTAGTAGTCTGCTGTCTTATCACTGATCCTTGGTATTCTCCCTTAAATTATATGCAGCAAGAAAAGTATCCATGGAAAGCAAGAGGCTCATCACAATATCCAAACACCGTCATTTACCACTCAGGTTCAGCACGTTGCATACAAGCAGGCTAAGCCAGAGCTTCTCCCATGTTGATGGGACGTGTCGTGATCTAAGGCCTTTTCTCAAGAGATGTAACAGACCGTCTCAGAGCTGCAGCCCCACTTGCCCCAGCCACCCAAAGCAGCAGATGCCAAGGACAATGTAGGTGGAGGACGACAGAAGGCCTGTCTACCACCACTGTGATGCTCATGGAGGGTTAGTGCCAAGACTTGGTGATTTTGATAACACAATTTCTTCCAAAACATCTCAGCACAGAATAGGGAAAAATCCGCCCATAACTTCCCTCCTCTGGAGCTGAGTCCACTTGCTCTCCACTCTGTCAAGCACAGGCTAAGATGGATGGCATTTTAAAATCACTGGTCAGAGGAGCAAGGGGGACACAGCACAGGGGCCATCTGTTGCCATCTGAGAACATCAACTGAACAAAGAGGGAGCAAGCCCTGAGCTCTAGGACCAAGCTAGAAACCTCTGGGGAGCTCTAACCTTCATCAATCATGGAGCAGAGCAGGAGACATTTCTTCATCTGTCACAGTCCCCAGCAAGAGAGTAGCAGGTCCCTGAATATGTGCAGAACATCATGGCAAAAAGGATTTTTCTAAAGTTGCACTCTCAGAGGTGTACTAGAGCCATTTTTACCTACCACTATGTAGAGATTGCTTTGAACGTATGTAGCCAGCACATTATGAAGAGCCTCACATTAAATGCCCATAAGATGGATTCCCTGAGCCCAGCTGGCTGCCTCAGCTTTTTGAGCAGCCCACAGGAATTATGCAACTAAAATCCTGGACAATGCTAAAGAGATTTCGTGGTATAAATACAGCCAGCCATAGTCATCCCAGGCTTCGGCAGCATTATATATAACCAGGGAGGAATGCAGGCAGCTCTGTCCATGCATGCCTAAGGAATTATTTTAAACATGTTCAGGGGATTTAGAGTCAGCATTTATGAAATAGTTCAGGCATGTGGTAAGAAGTGTAACAATTAAAATACTGATGAATAACAGGTTAGGGCTGTGGTATTCACCAGAGGCGTGCCAGCACCGGGCTAGTAAAAGGTGCGGATTGATCACCTCGGCATGACCTGCAGCAGGAAGAGGGGCGAGTAAGGGAGTGGACAGCATGAGGCCTGGCCTCAACGCTGGATTTGGAAAGGTTACACAACCTTATCCCAACCTACCCAAATCTGCACGTCAACTGCGGCAGGGCACGGTCGGTTGCAGTCATGGACAGGGCGGTTATGGCACAGCACAGCACCATTGCAACCGGCTGCACCCGCGTTAGTATTTGTGCGCCCACCAGCGGCATGCTTTTGAGATAAGTCATTCCCACGTTTTGGTGCATGGCATACCCCAGCTTTGAATCTCATTCAGATGCAGCAAAACCAAAAGATGTACCTAATATGCTCCAACTGCTACAGGATGCCAATCCATAAGACCGTGCTGATATAAAAAGCCCTACAAAGCATACCATGGGAACACCAGCTCCTCAGCACCAGCTGTTTATCCCTATACGTCACTCCCATTGCAGCACGCTGCTTGCTCGCGTACAGAGAGCCTTTGACTCCAGCAGGAGACAACTACAGGACACAAAAAAGGGGAAAGCTGCTCACCTCTGCAGGACCTCCGCCAGTCCAGGACCAGGTACTTCAACTAGGTGTCTTTCCAAAAGAGTCTACTGCTGCCATCTATGATCTTCATCTCCAAGGCTGGATACACTTTGCCAGCACAAAACTCCTGAAGAAATAAAATGTTTCTAATCAATAACCAGTTTGGGAGACACTCAGGTTTTCCTCAGGATGCAGCTCTGCTGCAAACAGGCAAAAGGGGGTGTTTTCCTTTAGCAGCTCATGATTCAGTTTGTCAATACAATATGACATTTTGTAACAGAGGGAGCAAAAAAGAAAAAAAAATTCTATTACCCCACTAACATTTCAGACTTTAGAGCTTCCCAGCATCTGTCATTGACACAGTTGGGGTTGCAAATAACAGCTCTAGCTCAGTGCATTAGCCTGTCTCTATTTAATGTAGGGTTTAATCCACATGCTTTTTTTATAGCATTTGTCACAACATCGTTCCCATCAACAAATGGAAGCTGACACCTCACTTTTATTCCAATTCAAGCTAAAGAGGGACTTAAATTTTATTCTAACTTATTGATGTTTAAGGACAATTTGATTGCCTACCCAGCAACCAGGCATTATGTACTGCAGATTGTTTGTTTTCAAGCAAGCAGAAGCCAGTAAGGGGAATTACAGTCATAGGAAAGGAAGGAATTTAAAATTTTGGTGGCAGGGATTTTTCTTTCAGCAGAGAAAGTCTCTCACACAGCCTACTACCGAACAGCAAACCCTAAACCTTTGCACCTCTATATCATATTTCCCTGCAAGCAGGGCTTGATCAGCCAGGTGTTCAGCTAAACGGGAAAGTAGTACCTGGGGACACAGCCACCATCTCTGAGCTCTCACAACACTCGGGCAAGGAAAGAGGGACTTGAGAATGAAATAACCTGCAAGAAAAGTCGTTTAGAGCAAGCGGCCTCCCTAAGCCGATAGATCCCTTAACCCCCCTGCCTTCAGGCAAGCCCCCACAACCTGCACATTTCTCAATACGCAGCCTGCTATAAGAGCCACCCACAAACCTTTTCAGCAGTTTTTTTCTGTAGGACCGCTGCAAAGCACCTCCCTGCACACTCCCCAAATCCCCCCAGCTGCTGCTGCTTCCTCCCTTATCTAGCACTGGCCCCGGCACTGGGTAGAGCCAAGCAGCCAAGCCGGCTCCCTTAAAAGCCTACAGCCCCTGCTCAGGATTTTCCAACACAACCAGGTGCAGCAAATTTGGCTGGTGCAAGAACTGCACATGCATCTGTCAGAGCACTGGAAAATGCTAGCGATCGCTCCAGCCATGCTTCTCTTTGCATTTCTCATGGCAGGCAGGGGTCAGAAGACAGGGGGAAAACTGCGTTGCAGAAATCTGGTGTAGAGACGCAAGGGTGAAATCCAGGTGTGGAGCACAGTGAGAAGGTGGAAAGTGCAGCTTGGAGAGCAGGTCTCTGTGCTGGGACCTGGCATGACCAGGAGACATTCATGCCAGGACGGACCAGGCATCAATACCAGAAGCATCCAACTGTTTTCTGTTTAGTTCCCTTGGAAAATGGGAATTGAGCTGCTACTTTAGGCAGGACAGGCAGTGTTATGGAGCTGCTTCTTATCATTTAGAATGTGTTTTTCATTCCTGTTTTCTCTTGCTTTATTTGCCACCTGAAGATATAGCATGCCACACACAGCCTTGTATGTCTTTCTGCCTCTAGAAGTAAAGGATAATTTTGAGGGGAGAAAAATATATAAATTTTTTCTTTTTAGCCCTGGAGGCTTCCAGCCGAACCCACAGGGTGGCCACCACAGTGCCCTCCTTCTCTGCGTTCGGCATGCCGGATTCCTTCCCATCTCCCTAGGAGACCGCTCCGATCTGCTGCGGAAACAGGCCTAACCTTAGAATAGGCTTCAGCTACACAGTCGAGATTAAAAGCCTGGAGAGATAGAAACCCCAGGGATTTCTGTTTGCAGGTTCATTTCAGGCCATCTATAACCCTTAATGATGTTGCCTGAATAAGAGGGGTTCATGCAAATAACAAAATGAACAAGTGAAATTATATAATCAGTGTCTCCCTTCAGTACAAAGAGAAACATTCAGCACATTTTCATGGTGCTATATTTTCCGCTCACAACAGAGATGAAGTTATAAAAGTGGGATGCTGTTCTTGAACCGAGCGGTTCTGTTTTGCAGGGCTTTTTTCAACCTCCTCACTCCCTGATTCCCACATGGCAGAGAAGCATTACAGTCAAAATGAAGTAATCCTTTGATAAAGTGCAGTCATTTATTTGAAAAGTGTAGTCTCGCCATTAAAATGCAAATGAAATGAGTGCTAATATATTAACTTGGGATGGGAGTTGAAATGGCTTATGACAAGTGTGCTTTCATGTGGAATATAGTTAAGTGATAACAGTGGGTGTGTAAGGGAAAGTAATATTCAGATGTACATGTTTGTTTATTGAAGATATTAATGAAGGACAGTGCTTAAAGTGTATTATTATTCCCTCATCTTGTCTTTCTTTAGTCCCTCCCTGGCTCAAGTCTACTACTGAGAGGTTCTTCCCAAGGGGAGTTTGATCAAAAGTCATCTTTGATGAATGATCTGAGTCCACACAAAAGTCTACACAAAAGCTGAAATGTATTTAATGATCTCCTTTGAAGAGGAGCAGAAGGTCCCCCCCCAACTGATATCCCATGTGCTGCAGTTGGCATGAAAGCTTTATAGTGATTCAGAAAAAAATGGAAAACCTTGGGCTCTTCCATTCATTTCCCAAGGATATGCCTTGGGGAGCATGGCCAGCATAGGGGTGGGTCTGAATGGGATCTCCACAGTAGGATCTTCTCTCTGGAGAGAAGCCTGTCCCAGACTATAGGCACAACACTAGGGGATGGGATGGAGCAGGGAAGCCTTATTGCCACTATTCATTAAAATAACCTGCACGGAGAATAGACTTGAAGGCTAGAATGACATCTCTGAAACAGGCCAGAGCGGCCCAATCTTTTAATGCTGTGAGATGGATACCATGGACAGACTTCTCTGTAGCCTGGCAGCAGGGCCCATTAGTCCTCTTTCACAAGACACTGGCTGGGTAATAGCCTATGACAAATCCACATTTCTAAAACTAAACAAGGTCTAAACAAAATACTGCAAGTGTGCTATCCATGCACAAACGCATCACCCTCACCATAGCTCTTCCCTTCTGCACCCGCTGCTCCCCCTTCCCTGCTCAATAAACTCACCTTCATCCCCAGCATGAGCATAGGTCCCTTTCTTCAGGACTAGTTCTCAGAAGCTAAACCTCTTAGGACACCTTCCTTGAATGACTTCTTTCCACATGGAGTGCCTCTAGGTTTTGCTGCAATTTCTTGACCCTCCTCTGTGCCTCAAATCTTACGCATGTGGTGAGTTACCTGGCCTTGGCCATCTGCACAGCTCAGGAGACCGAGATTGCCATGGTCAGGCCAAGACCTCTGGGGCCATCTAACCTCAAGCATTTGAGTGACACATCTCTGTTAAGGGTCTTGGCTCCCACTGTCGCCAATGAAGGGAGACAGGTGCTTTCAGAGGGTAAGTGAGCCCGTTTAGGGTCTGCATCACCCATGAGAAGGGTATTTCTACAGAGGCTATAGAGGAGACCAAAGCAATTCTGGGCCCCACTTGGGCACCTAAAACTCCTAAAGTCATAGGCACAAATGCCAGCCCGAGCTCTGATTCTTTTCCACTATTTTTCAGCTCAGGGTGAGATGGCAGACCCAGAGGCATGCAAAAAGTGCGAAAGCCAGAGCCCATGATAACTAGCCCAGAGGGAAACTAAAGTGACAGTGTTGAGAAGAAACACAGTCATTTCTATGCCTCTGGCTGGCAGCAGCAGTATGTAAAGTCATTTCCAGAGCAGAACTGCTTCAGCTTAACTTCTCATCCATATGCAAAGCACTGCTAATCACACGGCACACTCCGCTTTTTAGATTTGCTTATTTTTGCACTTTCTTGGCAGTCACCAGTAGAGAACACGCTGCTTACAATGCTCTCTCCATGAGCCCCCCTCCTGCAGGCTCTCCATCTGCACCGACCTCCCTGGCATGGTGAACGTGTTGCRTGGGGACACTCACAGGCCACAGAAGAAAGCTATGAGAAACAGCTGTGAGAAAACAGTAATGCTGCCGAGATAGTTACAGCGCCAGGGCTGTGAGACATTCAGGCAGAGYAAGCTTCTTGCTCAGTGTCTGTATCTCTGAGACTGCAGCGAGGGAAGGCTCTGGACATTACTGGAACACTAACATCAAATAATAGCAGTCTTACTGAGATCTTAATGAGTGACAGGACTTCTCTTATATTTCATCCAAATAAGACTGATTCTATCAATCCAGGCTGTATCCCTCATTATAGTGCAAAATCAAGAGCTGGAATTTTATGGAATTGCCGGTGCCGTCTGCTGTTTTCCTCCTCTTTCTTGCACAGAGAAAAAGGAAAATGAAGATGTTTCTGGAACATTGGTTGTCTTTGCTAAGGGCTATTCACACTCAACGGAAGGCATGTTTCCACCAGAGCTGGGCTGTGATAACAGAAGAAAACAACCCATTGGATCATCTAACCTGCCTTTGCTTCGTATAACATTAGTTATTATGCATGAAGTTATTAAGTATAATCCATCCAGCTCTTCAGTGTCAAGGAGGTCTGTGGATAACCTCTATTGGGACTGTAGAAGGCAACTGAGGAAGGAAGGCAATGTGAGTGAGTTGGCACCCAGTAGAGAAACTTCCTAAAAATCCAGAAATAATGATAATAAAAAAGATAATAAAGTGTACTTGACTATAGCATTTCAGAACTCATGGACGTAGGGAGGCCAGAGGCATAGAGCAGCAGAGACCGAGGAGCCCCAGTGTCCTCATCACACATGGGCTCACCGAGACACACGTAGCACAGACGCACCCTGAACCCCAATCCTGCACTGAAACCTCAGTCACAAATGTGCTTTGCCAGCAGGAAGAGCCAGGAGGACACAAGCTGCCTTTTCGGAAACCCTCCACAGCCCTCCAGGCCTGCCCCCTCCATCCGTGGTGTCCCTCTCGCACAGGTAGGGGACCACCAGGCTTTGGCACTGTTATTAAGGCAGGTGCTTACCAGTATCTAAAATAAGCGCTTGACACTTTGAAATGAAATCCTCTTGCTGTTCCCATTCCCTTCCCTATCTGCTATGTTTATGCACACACAGGTTTGTTRTTGTAGGGTTGCTCTTAAGTATTCTGGCTTTGTCTCCATTACACAAAAGGTTTTTTCCCATCAAAACAGCTAATTAAAGTTCATTCTCTTGTTGTGAGATCATTGTCTAGACAAAGAATTATAGATTTTTACCTAGATATACCTAGCCAAGATAAATCTAGCCAGTCACATCTACGTAACACTATCTTATCTCTGTTAGCAATGTACACCAAGGCAGATATGTCAAGTTAATTATCTCCGCGTAAAAACACATCTCCTTTTGTTGTGAAGACATAACATGAGATACACCTGCTTGGTCTGCCTGGGTTTGATTGTTGTTATAGGGCTGTCAACAACTTCACCTACGGTTCTGTTGTTACTTTACTGCTATGAGCCATGACAAGACTGCCAAAAATTATTTGTAGTTCTTGATTTGCATAAAGAAATGCAAACATATTCCAGCAGCATTGGGACTTGTTTGATTCATTTTTTGCAACCATTCACAGGAAGGAAATGTTGTTTGCAAGAATATTTTTGGAAATGAGAAAATAATCATGAGGACTTGGGAAGAGGTGTATTTGCAGGTGGCTCCTCAGGCAAGAGGAGAGGGGAAACCTGCACTGAAGGCTGCTCCCCACCATCCCATCCATAAGCAAGTGCTTTGGTCAAGCTTGAGATATGCCTACCAGTTTGTAATCCTGGCTGCAGAAAACACCAAGGTTTACCCATGCTAAGTCTGACAGCTCACCTAGCCTCAGGCAAGGTGGATTGACTCTGGCAGTCAGAATTTACTTTGTTCCTACCACAGATCACTGGCATTTCTCAACGCATGCTGCAATACTGGGATTAAGATCTGTGTTTGTTCTGTATATTGTATTTGCATGCTTTTGAGCAGTTTCTGCTGGACAGACATTTGCGTGTTCTCAGCACAGACACATTTGATGTTGCAAAGTGTGACGTGGCAAATGCCCTTGGAAAGATGACCAAAATTTGTACGGTGCAAACTGTGCCTGAGTTCAGGAAGCAGACTGTAAATTTTTCTCTCCTCATTCCTCTGCGCTGAAGTCCTTGGTGTTGCTTCTAACCATCCAAGGAGCAAAAGAGCTTTGAAACCTCAGACCTTTGCCGCTGACCAACTAGATGATCCTGGGAATGTCATTTAGCTGCTTGCTGAGTCAGATTCACAAATACGCACAAATTATATGTATAGACAATTCTCTCCGAAGTGTTCCAAGGCATTAGTGTTTGTGAAGCGCTTTATCATTTTTGGACAAAAGATGCTATAACCTAGTAATATATTTATGATTATTAGTGACAGCAATGACCCCAAAATTGCAGGTTAGTGCATTCCTGCACACCAGCTGGTTACTGCACTTGCATTTGATTCTCCTGGCTGCTTTTGTTTTCTAATCCATGCAAGTACACGACACTTGATCCATGCTAAAATAAATCCTGTATCCCCTTTGAAAAGACCATTTTCACAGAGCCCCCTTCCCCCCCTTTTTTTTTGTTTACATGACCCCCAAAATATCACCATGAAGCTTCGATTAGTCTGCACCTTGCTAGGTGCAGAAAGCAGAGAAAGCTTGGAAAAATAGGACAGAGAAGATTGGATCATCTGGCACAAGGCAGTTCTCCTCATGTAATGCATGCCTTCATACTGCAGCCAATGAGCCCTTTAGAAATGCTAAGGAGATAAAACTCTTCACTGTGCTTAATCTACAGTCAGAAATACCTGGAGATCATGTCAGCACTTTCTCTGGGAAGTACGTACTAGTTTCACTGTCTGCCACCCTGAATGAGGGTATCTGGCTATCGCACCGGTCTGCGGACCATCAGACGACTTTATTTCTTGCGTTTGCTCCAGGGGCCGCAGGGCTGAGACCGCTGCCTGCAGCTGCACTGGTGGGTCCTGTTCCAGCATTGCTGCAGGAGCGGCAGAGCCCTGCTGAAGCAAAGGAGTGCGACCTGTGGCATCCCGCGTGCCGTAGCGCTACGTATGGAGGCTCCTTCTGTGTGGCGTTTGCGTGCATAGGCATGCAGCTTTCTGAAGACCAAAAAAAAAACCCTATATCTTTTTTCAGGAAAAGAAATGAAAATTTCTGATACAGCAGTGCCTGTATGGGAAGCAGAGAAAGGCAGAGGAGGAGGAAAACAACAAAACTGAGCATTTCCCCATGGAAAATTTTGATTTTGCAGATAGGGCACTTTCCTCTAGGTAATTATTCCAGTGGAAAAATCTCCAGCTAGCTTTAGTACTTACCACAGTCCTGGCACTTAATAATATGACTTATGACAGCAATCACTTGTAACACTGCGGCATGCTGTCGGAGGAGATTTTTATTGCAGCTTGTTGTTTGTCGTAGCCTGAATTGTAGTGGAATAATATAACGTACTCTGAGCCGGTGCCCATCGCAGAAAATGAGATCTCCCATTTGGAATCGAGATACAATGATATTAAACCAGAATAACTTACATTTTGCCGAGGCGTAAAACTCCAGCAAGGTAGCTGAGATTTCTCCCGGCGTAAGACACACCAGAACCTTACTCTGCTCGAAAGAAACCCTAGAAACCCTGTCCTGAATTTCCCAGAATAAGGTTTCCTATCTTCCCCACCTGTTCGAAAACATCCTTTTTGCCTTTATTCAAGGAAAGCTATACCTCTGCGGTATCTAACATATACAAATCCCCCTCRCTGCTCCGTCCCCCTCTGCCGCTTCGGAAACCTCCCCGATGGGATTCATTGCCACTGCTGAGCACGAGCGGGACCGACAGCTCTCCACAGCGGATCCGGCTGCCAGAACATACTCAGTAACCTTAGAAATGGAGAGAAAACAAAGCTGGGAATCCCCCAGAGCTGGTTTTCACGGTTTCCATTCATACCCAAGCAGAAAAAGCAAGAAACGCACCCGAAGGGAGCTCCCCCTTCCCCACACCACGGCCCGTCGGTGCAAACAGGCCCCACGGCGGCGTTTCAGGGCTGGACCCTGCCGAGCGCTGGGCTGCCGGGATGCTCGGCCGTCCCCCGGAGGAGGCGCTGAGCCCTCCGCCAGGATCCGGCCCTGCCAAACGCCGTGGGGCAGAAGCGGTTGGCGCTCGCGCCGGGGAGACAAAAGTCAATTGTGCGCCAGCCGGCGGTGCGGCAGGGAGGCAGGCAGGGAGGGAGGCAGGGAGGCAGGCAGGGAGCCCCGCGGTCCCCTCCGAGCCGCTTGATTTATGGCTCGCAATAATACGGCTCGGAGCGCTGCAACCCAGAGTGCTGTGCGGCGTGACCTGTAAAAATAAGTCTATTAACCCTAATCAATCTCCCATTATCCGCCCTCGTCCACAATTTCGCCAGCGGAGGAGTCGCCAAGGCCTCTCAGCTCGGGGTGAACTAACGCCATTGTCTTTCCTAATCGGRGGCCATGAAAGAGTAGCGGCTTCTTCGCGGCGCAAAATTATCACTCGGAGTTTAAAAAAAGAAAAGAAAAGAAAAAAGTGCGTGTGGGGGGGATCGAGGGCTCTCCTCTTTCATCTTTTAATGAGAAAAATGGAGAATTGTTTTCATTCTGAATTGCCCGGGCTAACTGAGGCTCGGGGCTCTCGGTGGGACGCCGGCCCCGGTGGGTGTCGCTTCCCAGGGCCCCCGGCGGGCGCCCGGCGCAGCAGCAGGTAAACTGCTCCCACCAAACTTCCGCTTGCAATTAGTAAGAGTGTTTATTCCGATTAAGCACTTGGTTGCAGAAGCTAATTACGGAGTTTATCGTAGATTGGATGTGCCCTGGAAGGGGCTGGCGCCGCGCTTTGGCACCCCCCTCCCCAGCCGCAGGGGGAAAGTTATTTTAACCTTTGAAGGACAAAAGGGAACTGGCATGGTGCTTGTAGGGCCTAATGTTAATATATGCAGCAGAAAATGTCACTTGAATCCAGACCAGGAAAACCAGCAATACAAAGCCTCTTTCTGACTGAGGCCTTTTCTTTCTTTCCCACCCCTTTTCCCCTCACCCACCTTTAAAAAGCAACAGCAAAAAGAAAGCAAAAAAAACGCCCCAAACATTTTGGTGCTCCTATCAAACTTGCAATGCCCCAAATAGCCGTAAATCAGGAAACCCTGTGATGTCCCCTGTCGGTCCATCATGCAGCAGAGTAATACTCAGCAATAAAAATGCGCTCTGCGGTGAGACATCCACGAAGTTAGTCCAGTGGCAAATTAATTTTCTTTCACTCTTTTACATTAATCTAAGAGGAAAAGGCAAAGAAGGGACATCACCTTGCTAGAATTTAAAACAATTCTTGCCAAATTTCCTCCTTTTGGTATGATGTAGAGCAGGACCAAATATACCACAGGGCTCCAGCAGGCTTAATATCGCCGAGGCAAGAACTGTGGCCTCATGGTGGTTATTCTTGAAACTCAGATCTTCCAGGATTAACTATTAAATTCACTAGCAGTTCAGCACTCACCATTTTCTTATAACAGAGACAGATTATGCACCTTCTAAAAAGCATCTCTTGCACACACCCAGCCTGTTGCCGCCTTGCAGCGTCCCTGTGCAGCCGGACAGTGAGACCTCCAGCAGCTTCAAGGTGTTTCTCTTTCAAGAGATCAAAAGCCTCAAGAGRCATCAGAGCGGAGACATGATGCTGCAGGATGTTGCAAGACCCAGATGAGAGCTGACGGCGGCAGCCTGGGCAGGTATCGGGAGGACCTTCCCAAATGCCACCATTTTCAACTGAAAGTAGCTCCATAAAATGGAGTCAAAGCTCCCAGCTGGGGAATCGTTGCCACATCTGAAGGCACCAGCTGGCTCAAGCAGAGCCCCCAAACCAGGACAGACAAGGGTTGCCCTTGCACCAGCCTCAGCCCTGCCACGGGAACAAACTCCATCCGAAGTCAGGTGGAAATGCTACCCAGTCTGCGTGTCCTCCTTGCTCTGGCACATCAGGGGGTAGGCTTGATCAAAGCTTTGGACAGGCAGAAATTATTGCACAATCCAAGAAACTGGCCTTATATGCACACAAGTAAGCACATGCGGGAAGCACATTTTGAAATAGGAAGGTGCCCAACTAGAAAGAAAGACGGAGAGAGAGAAAGAGACTTGGCAACTTTCCCTCTAAAAGAAATAAGCTTAAAGCAAGTCATCTGGACAGGACTTCAGAGGGCCCGTGTCGGTGCATGATCATCATCTCCAGTTTGATCCGTGCATTYAGTGACAGGCCCTCGGGCAACCACTCAGCTTGAGAAATTGGACCTATTAATGGAGCTGTCATGGCAGTGGCTCTCCAGGAATGACAGCAAGTATCAGGGCTGGCCCCATATACTCAGTCACCCTCCCCACAGCCCTGTGTGTGCTTCAGACCCGTGCACTCACTCCTTTTGCTTTATATAGGTGGAGAGGGATGGATGGTTATATCTGTGGGTATATGATATGCTCAGTGTGTCTCAAAAAAGAGGAAAATATAGGTACACTTTTATAAGGCGTGTTGAAGATATTGTAGGTTATGCATTGTGTAAGTTATTAGATTTATTTAATGAATTGAGCTCCTGATGTGTTACTTACAGGACGCCTTTGGAGATAAAGTCATAACTCACAGCCTGCCATGGGAAATTCTCCACACCGAGGCCTTGAGGAGAAAGCATTCATTTTTTTATGGTGTCTGTTGGGGAGGGAAATTAATGCTAAGAAGTCAGTGATAATTTGCTGCTTTATAGGACTGAATTATCACCCTGTCAGCACTGAGACAAAAACCCTGAGCCATGAACAAATATACCTTTGCACCTGAAGCTGGCTGGAGCAGCTACTGCGAGCTCACATCACTTTGCATCGGCTCTGTTGTTCCAGTAATTAATTCTGAAGGCTTCTAGATTTCACCTTGTCATTTCGTTTTCTGGGCATGCCTTAATTTGGCACTTTGGTATTCTTTGCTCCTTCTCCAGGCTCATAAATCACACATAAACCCTTCCTGAAAATAGAAAGGGGATCTGTTCTCCTCTTGATGCACATGCACAACTTCCCAGAGAGTTAATGCGAGCTTGGCACGTGCATGGGAGAGGTGGCTGAACCCCACAGACCGAAAAATGCCAGAGTCAGTGACATAGAAAATTAATTGCAAGAAAAACAGCGGTCCAAAAAGCAGGGGTACTGTGCCTTCAGATCCAATATGTTATGCCTTATTATAGAATAGTTTTATTTATCATTATCTGTTCTGCATGCTCTGGAAGGTAGAGACCTTACCTGGGCTCCACCTCTCCTTGCTATTTCTTACAGTCATTTTTCCCCACTGCATTCATTTACATGGAGAAAGCTACAGTTTTTTCCTCTAATTGCTCCCAGATGTTGAGGAAAGGTCTTTGACCCCAGTGTGGTTACAGGGCAAAAAGGATGTGGAGTAAGAGATGATGTGGTAAAAGACTCACATTGGTGAGGAGGAGAGCGTGATTCTCAAAGTCTTCCTCTTTCCCAGGCTGAATGGATCCTACTGATGGGCTTGAACACTGCATAAAAGAGTGGGTGAAGTGTGTAGGAGTCAGACCCCAAGGTGGTTGGCCCAAGAGGCATTAGTGGTAGCCGACTGCCTCCTTGGCCGGAGGTGGAAGCTCTACCTGGTGAAAGTCACCTTCCACCAGCTTTGAATCACCTCTGTGGGCTGGCATCGCCCAAGAACTTCTCCTGGACTTTGACTCTAGATGCCCAAAATGAAAAGGTGCAGACTGATCCTATGGGCAAAGGACATCCTTCTTTCCACCAGAAAAAAGTTACTGTCGTTGTCGGTCATCTGAAACATGTGTGGCTCCAGGGCGAGAGCTGAGAGCCCTTAACATGGGCTCTGTGCAACCTACTGACTCAGAGGGCAGAAACAGATGGGGAGAAACTGAGCCCAATTTGTACGGGACGGCTGAGCCGGTAATTAATCTACCAAAGATTGAGAACACAGTTAAAGTGCCCATTTACATGCTCTGAGCACCCTCCCAATTATGTACAATTACAGAGCTACAGGGAAGGATAATCAGTTTTGCCGTTCTGTCAAGGAGCGTATAATTAAATACCAACAGCCTCCCACACAGCATAGGGACCGTGCTGGACTAGGACAAGGCATTCCTGCACTGGCACTCATTTACCATTTTCCCTGTCCAAGGAGGACCACAACAGCTCAGATGCTTGTCGGAGCATGGGTTTTTCCAGTGACCAGTATTGGCCTAATTTCGCTCCCATGGCAGGTAAATAGTTAGGTTAGTAGCATGTACTTTGGCTGATCACACCTTCGACTGCAAATAGGCGTTCGCGTTGAGCACGCAAGGAATACAGCCTGGGGCTTGTTTGTCTGCTTGTTTTGCAGAGCAGGAGGAGCCAAGGTGTCTCTCTGTTTCTTTGCAGTTCTGCAAAGCTATCAGCTCCAATATAGCAAACTAGAGCTCATCAAAATCTTTCTGATGACCTGAGTTGCACCTTTTTCCCCGTTCCCAAAACGCTCATTCACCAAAAGTGCAAATTTTGCTAAACTGGGCCAGTTTCAACAAGCCAGGCAACATAAAAAAAAAAAAAAAACAACACACACACAGAGAGCAAAAAACCTCTTTTGACATTTTCAAGTTGCAGGGCATTTCAGTCAACACAACTTAGTCTCAAACATTTCAGGCATTTTTACAGCAAATGGCTATGAAAAAATAGATTAAGAAACGGTTATATTGATGAACTTGGAAAGAGGGGAGAGTTATTTTTCAAGTTTCAAGATATGAATTATGTCCACATTTTGGAATTTTTTGGAATTGTTTTTGAACCCTTGGAAATTCTTGTGGGGGGAAAAATAAGTCATCTCCCACACAACCCTACCAGTGACAAGGGGGGATTTCAAAATGACCATGGAATTGCTGGGATGGCTACCCACGGCTCGGAGACAGGGGACAATTGCCCTTCATTCATCAATATTTGCTAAAAGCTCTGGTATCCCTGGATTCCTGCAGCTCTAGATGGGTCATGGGTAATTGTTTGTATACAAAGAAGCAGTGGGACAATGTTGTTCAGCCCTTAAGTCGTTGAAAGTTATTAGTGAGTTTGGCTTCTAGGCTAGTGGAAAGGGAAGCTGATTATCCAGCTTGGATTCTCCCTTGAGGAATTTCCACCGTTTCCATTTAGCTTTTATTTGTTCTCTAGGAAGCCTGATTATAAATCAGAAATGGGCTGCCTTCAAACACGTTTTAGATAGCCTGCCTCCACCATCAGCACAAAACTAGGCAGTTTATTTGAGTGAGGCTTGTGGCTTTATTTTTGTGTGGCTTGGCCATGATATCATTTGCTATGTACAAACCTTTTCTCCATACTGTGTCTCTAAAAGGGTGCTGCTTTAGAAAGATTACTGTACCTAACAGGCATTTCATAACAAAAAGGTGCATCTACATAAACAGGCAATGCCCAGAACAGAAAGCAAATAAGTGCTAATCCACCCTCTGCCACTACCCTATGGGTAACCCAACAGCCCTAGAAAACGGGCATAGATTAAATGCTAAAAAAATTACATTACCCCTCTCTGTGATTTCTAGTCTCACTCAGTGATTGAGTCTAGTGCACAGAGGCAGACGCAGCTATTCAGGGAGACATTTCATCTAACATCTTGGCCCCTGTGAAGTCACTGACAAATTTTCCATGAATTTCCACAGGGCCAATGTTTATCATTATCCTTATTCCACTGCAATATAAAAGTAACCACATTGCTCTTTCATAGCTGCATCTGTAGGGCTAGGAGAAATCCCGGCTGGGACTCAGACTCAAGCAGCAAGCTGAGTAAAACCATGCAATGCCAGCGCTGTCACTTTTCTGCCCATTGCTGTTTATTCCAGCAGTCAGGTCTCACTGCACCACCAGACTAAGGTGTCCCGATATGTCCCAGCAGAAACTCAGGAAAAAGGAAAAAAGCAGATGCCGCTCCATGAGAAGTTCAAGGTCTTACTGGCCTTAAGCTACACATGCCCATTCATCATCTCTTCTTGCCCAGCTTAACATTCGTGCTTTATCTGATCACCTTTGGGGCAGGAAAAAATAGAGCAGCATCCAGGAGAACATGAAAATGGTGGTCGGAGGGGGTTATCTGGAGAGCAAATACCGCATGTGTCCGTCACGGAGATGAGAAGAAGTCCTGCTCTCTGTGTTGCAGTGGCCGCAGGAAGGTCACTGTGTGTTTGGGGCTTGCTCTGGTTAACCACACAGCTGTGGTCACTGAACAAGAGCCACTCTGTACAGCAAGTCCCCTTTCAGGTGACACCGCAGGCCTGATCCTCTGCCCTAAATCAGAGCCCAGTATTTCTGAAATTGCAAGGAAAGTCCTTTTCCCCGGAGGCCCAGGGCCGCACCTGAAATGCAGTTTGCTCTGTGCTAGTGAAACAGTTCCCAGTGAGCGCAAGAATAACTGGAAAATGGTGCAAGTTTGGGATAACAACTGCCCTTAGCATTGCTGCAATAGAATAATTCATCTCAGAGACATTTTTCCTTGTCAGAGTAAATGTAATTATGTATGTGATAGAAACGAATAGTTCCATGAGGTGAGAAACCAGTTAAATCTGACTTATGTCCCCGAGGGTGAGTTCCCTGGTGAAATCTCTGGTGGCTAATAAAGGCTGAGCATCTGCAGGCTTTCTTGTAGCAGGCACATTGCTAGTGTTGTTCTCTTCTGTCTCCCTACCTATTCTCACAAAATGGAAAGAAACTGCACTTCTTAGCCTCCAGCCTCTCTGACAAGTGTTACAAAGGTGATCACAATTGCCAAGGGTTTCCCAAATTCCAGGGGAGAGGAGGACAATGCTCTCTATCTAAAAACCCTATGGTGCCTCTGTATCCCCTGCCCGTCCCCCCCTCAAAAAAAAAGGAAAGAAAAACACATTGTGAGAAACATAGCAGACCAGTTTTCCTGTATCAGAAAGACATGGGGGACAGAAGAGTTGAATTTTGCTGTCTTTTTTAATTTGACACCCAGGATTTGGCTAGGAGATGGAAGAGCTTGCTGGAAGCCAAACAGAAAGGGCTTCTGTCCAACAGGGCAGACTCTAGATCAGGGTCGTCCAACTCCTTGGGCAAGGATCCCGTTACATTTTCAGCAAAGAAGCAAAAATAAATCAGTACAAGACAAATTTTGCAGCCTTGTCCAGCTACAGCTAATGATACTTGTTGAATATATGGACACTGAATGCCCCAATTGGCATACATCCCTCACTCACACAACATTCACTCTCATTTCTTCCCATGCTTGCTTCTACTCCAATCCTCTGGAGAAGCAGGAGAGAAATGCTGTGGAGAAATCTCTTCTCTGAGCCTAAATTTGAGAGCTCCTTATGGGTCATCAATAGAGACAGGAAAAGGAAGTCAACTCCACCCTGGTATGGCTGAGCCAGAGGTACCAAAAAATCACTGCGATGGGTACAAGCTCTCTTTCCAGCTCCTCCTATTCCCAGGTCGTCCATGACAATAGRCAATGACTGAGAAAATAGTCCTGTATGTTGGACTTCAGTTCACACAGGGAAGGCCCAGCCCTGCATGAATACCACAGGAGCAAACATACCTGTGTCCTGTCCCAACAGAAAAAAAAGTTGAGTACAGACAACCTCTAATGGAGCAGATTTCCTGAAATTCCAGGAGAAGAAGAAAAATAACTCCTAGGAAGCTGATGAAAATTTAGACAACAAAGTTCTGAGTCGCTCCTTGTTCTTATATGTCAATAATTTCTGAAGCTTTATACCCAAACCTTCAGTGCTAAGCATTTCTAGTTCTTTGCTGTAACTGGCAGCCCCTGTTAAGCTGATCACTCGCTACATCTGGAGGACCCGCAGGGCGTGCATGGAGTTAATTGCAAGATCAAAGCCTCCATGAGGGAGCACTCTGCGGTGGGAGGCAGAGTCTAGCCAGCTGATGCTAACCACATGTGTAAATCCCAACAAAAATGCTTATGACAACAACCTATTTGCTATAACTTGCTTCTCTGAACTTTGAATGCTCCTTTGTTGCTTTTTGTTTTTGCAGTCTGGCCTGACAGCTTGTGTGACTGGCTCAAAGGTGGAGGAATGGAGGTACTGGAGCATCCTACTACTGAGTGCACATTACCAGCCTTCTTGGTATCAAGCTACAGCAGATCTGAGCTGTTGCAGGACATCTATCCCAACATCTTTAACTTCTGCTTTTAGCTCTAAGGTGCACGGTGCCACTCAGAGGATAACAATCACACCCATACTGATGCCCACAGGAAGAATGAAGAGCTAACACTGTCCTTCCAAAGAGCATGACCTTGTGAGTTTTGCAGCTAATATTATATATTCCTAGGACTGAACTGTCCAACATCTGCAGTGACATTTTAGCTTGAGGGATAGGGTATTTAATTTCTAACCTTCCTGTTCTTGGAATGACTTCACCTTCCTGCACGACCCACAACACCTCTAGCTGTAGACACAGCCCTGTTCACATCAGCCATAACCAACCAGGGTGTCGCATTGCACCAGTGACATGTTGGTCAAGTTGAAAACTCAGGTATTTCTTTCCCCAGTTGCTACTGGGTATCTGTATCATTTATGAATCAAGGGAAAAACAAGCTGGGCCCACCCTTCAGCTGGTGTAAAACAACATTTACAGTGTAAATCACCATGCAACACTACACATTTTATCAGCTGGGGATCTTATCTGGTAACTTTAATTAGGAGGGTGGGATTTCATTAGCAGAAATGAATGGCATTTACCTTTAGGTCATTCTGACTTCCAAATCCATCAACATCATAGTGCATGCATTGACTTTAGGTATAGATAAAGAGGCCAAAACTTCTGCACCAGATGTCCAGTAAGCATTATTTTTCTGTTAAATAATGATATCCTTTAGGGAAGGACCCACTCTGCAACATTATCGTGTCCAGATCCTTTGGGATGTAGGAGCACACTGAAGATTCAATTAGAGCACCTCTGTGGGACTGGGAATACTTACTGCTGATCTGCCACAGCCTACTCTAATTGTCTTGTTCCTGCCTAAAAATGCACCACTTCTGCTCATTAACACAGCAGCTCTACCTTTTAACTTCCTAAGGGAGAACAAGCAGGGAAGAGAGACATCCTAACCAATTGCATTCACCCTGGGGCATTTGAGTTAGGCAGCTCTTCTGGGTTGATCAGCAGGCACCTGATCCAAAGTGCATTGAAGGAAATGAGTTTTTGTGGGGACTTCAAAGGTTTCACATAAGGTTGCAGTCCATATTAACCTGATTTTTTATGAACTATCTGTGGCTTGAAGCTGGAAAGACTAAGTCTGGCCCTTCCTTTTCCTTTGCCTTTGGACTCATCTCTTTCCCAGTGCTAGCTTTCATTGACTGAAATATCCAGAGGCTCTAGGAGTTTTCATTACAGCCATGAAGCCCAAGATGCCTACATGGGCCCTTGAAGATAAAGGAATGACCTTGAATACAGTCCATGTTCTTCTTCAGAACTGTCTAGTAATGTAAAAGCTAAACAAACAGATAATGTTATTCCTGCTGAAAAGTGACTAGCAAACTGGATCCATCAAGGAAACTCAAAGACAATTACAGTCTGACGGTGATGAATGAGATGGACTGGATTTCCACCATTGCCCTGTGTCAGCTTGGCTGTATTGTCAGCAGAGCTCCAGTGCACTTGTCCCAGTGGACCACGCAGCTGGCAGAAACACACATTCTTCAAAAGTAAAAAACCATGACCTATCACAAATGATATGTTTTAATTTTTGACACCTCAAAAACAAAACAAAAATATTGTCCCAAAGATACTGAAAACTAGGTCTAGTATTTTTCAGGCAAAAACTTATTTTACTTATTATTAGTTGTTCTGCTTCCAGTCTCCTCCTAGGTGAATAAAAAAAGCAAAAAGCCCCAAACCCACTCAACTTCCATGAAAAAGCTTAGTTTCTTAAACAGACCTTTCCATCATGAAAGGAGTTTCAGGCACTTTACAACTGACCAACATGTGAATTGGGGCATAGCCTCTCAAATCATGCAAATAGCTTCCCTAACACATCCGATTTATGATGCTTCCACTTCTAAATCCCATCCATTATTCTGAGGCTGACAGCTTTCTTCCAGTGGGGAGAAAGGGGAGGGAGACCTGTTTCTTAATTAAAATTCAGGGGTCGATCCTATTATTGGGGAATCTATTATCGACAACAAAAAGAGGGCATCCTGTTGCTTGTCTCTTCTGCATTTGGCCAGAGAAAGGTGAGGGCTCAGGGCACCACTGTACAGCAGGGGAAGGGACAGCCCCAACACACAATGGGCAGTTCTCCAGGGAAAAGAGCAAGTTTTGTCAGGGAGAAAAGTTGACTTCACCTCCCGGGCACAGGACACAAAGCCTTTGACCCTCCAGGTCACCGTTCAAAGCCTGGCCCAGGCCAGGAGGTGCTGAATGCCATTACCATGAGCCAATTCCTGCACGCACGGGGTAGGTGGTGACATCTTTCTGCTCACAGCTGCATGGTGACCATGTCTGCTCTGGCGGAGAACTGCTCATTTACACCCAAAGCAGCAACGTTAGCAGAATGGGCTCCTGGCCCTAGAGGCTTGGAGAACAGCTGTGTTGAGATACTACATTCACAGACTCCAGTAGGAACAGAAAGAAAGGATATTTTACTTCCTTCTTTTCTAAAAACATGCTTGTTCTACACACATCCGTGGATTAAGTCGGGGTCAGCCTGGGCTGTTGACAAGTTCTGATCCTGCTCTGATTTAGGTCCTTCACCGTTTTAACTGCTCACATAGTTCAGGAAGTTCCTTGGGCAATTCCAGATTCTTAAATGTCATTTCAAAAAGTCATAGACAACTGGGAGAGGGTTTTGAGAGATGACTGTGCCATTTAGGCACCTAATTACTCTTGAAAGACTGTGGGATTTGAGCACATTACCATTTTAGTGTCCTGACTGCTTTTTCCTTCACGGCCTGTGGAGACCTGCTTTAAAACACATGGTTTCTCTGTCATTTCAGATCTCAACAAAAAGCCAAGAGGAGTTAGGCTGCTTTTTTTTCAGGCTCTCTAAACACTGGCAAGACTTAGGCCCTTCAGAGTCAGATTTAGTGAGAGTGAGTTTGTTAAAAACCATAAGGCCATTTTCATACAGGCTTTTTTGCAGAACCCAAGGGGCATCTATTTACATCACTGGACACTCATATCTGTGTCCAAGTACCTAAGTCGCTTTTTATAATGAGACTTAGGACCACCAAACACAGGAAGAGGCTCTTTCTTCCTCCTTTACCATGGCCGCAGGGTGCTTTTTGCTCTACCTCAGCTCTGCTATAACAGACAGGGTTTAAACTACCTGCCCTGCAAACTGAGATGCAGCAAGTGTCGTATCATATTTCTGAAATCATTGCTTACTGCCGCCACCAAGGATTAAAATACACAGGGAAAAGAAGGAAATTCAGAAGAGACCAGAAAGTAAAGAATAATTTAGAACATTATGGAGATGAAAAAAAATCCAATTGGTTTAAAATCAGATGAGCTGCAAAGGGGAAGCATTAACTGGCTAAGCAGGGAGGAAGTGAGGGCCAGGAGGAGGGGAAGATGAGCTCTGCTTAATATTAGAGGCAATTTAAATGGAAACAACAAGGCATCAGATGCTGGGAGAGACAAGCATCTTTGAACTGGGGCCCTTTAAGAACAGTTACAATTGAAAAGCAAGAATTAAGAAACCGGCAGCTGAGGGCTGGAATAAGATTGATTTAAGACTAGATACAATTTAAAGGCAAGGCAGAGGTGGAAGCAGCCACTGGAATGAAATCAATTTACACCAAGATGCAATTTAAACTGATGAACTCAGGATGTGAGAAGTGGAGCTGGGGGAGGTGGGAGAGGGAAAAAGGGGGTGTAGAGTCAGAGCAATTTGGGGAGAGATTCAGTATGAACCCATGGCTAGGATGGGATCTGGGGTGGTGCTTTTGTTTGGGGGGCAGAGGGCCAGTCCTGAAAAGCTGCACAGAGCCAAAATTTGGTTTGTAACACAGGGAGACAGCCTGCAAGGGCTGCCTGCCCTTATGAACGTGAATAATCATTAAGCACAAAATGACTGCATTTAACTAATCCCGGCTGGCCTGGTGATGGCTTAACTGTTCGTTATCCTAAATTGTGATTGTTATTTAATAGTGACGCAGGGCTCTAAACATGCTTCTGTGCATGAGCTATGTGAACCTGGCTAAGCCACTAAGAGACCTGCTGTGAATCTCCTTTTTCTCCCTACCATTCTTGGCTTTTTTTGTTTGTTTGCTTTTTGTGGTTTGGGGAGTTCTTTTTCTTTTCTTTGTTTTTTCTTCTGTATTTCTCTGCATCCTGGTTTCAGCTGTGAGTGGCCACAGAGTTACCAAAACTAAGAGATCATTCTCAGTGTAGTATTTCCTGGACATTTTTTTTTTAATCTGTGACATTCAGACACATTTTCCATAGGTTCAGCCAGTCTTTTGCACCTTTATCCAGACCAAGTTTGAACTCCAATCAACCTGAGGCTCGCCAGCCCCTGACACAAGGCTTCTAGGTTGCCTAAGCATTTTGAAGGATCAGACACAGATTAGACCCCTGCGTATTTTTATCCTGACTTGGTTCAGAGTCTCAAACAGCAGTGGTCTTCACACGCTTTCTTTTTACATAGTTCAACAGCTCTAAGGGAAATATTTCCCCTAGCTCATCCCTACTGGCCCTTGATTCATTTGCTCCCACTTTTGCTCCATGGGTGCCAGAGCCACTTTGACTGGTGATCTCAGGAGCCATCACTCTGGAGAGGATTTTTAACAGAGAGGTAAAGGGGACATTCTCTGCTGATGATCTCTGCAGCCATCCAGGGCGAGAGCACTTCGCTGCAAGCTTGTTACATTCACAAGCATCAGGCGAGCTGAATATTCACAGGGAGTCTGATACTGAGCAATGGAGACATTTGCCTCAGGTTAGAGATTCAGATGAAGCCCAAGTGAATAAAGGTTGAAAATAATCCCTGTACTAGTGGAACAGAAGCAAAACTCAACCAAAATAGGAGTGAAAAGCCGAAGAAAAGTGGGTTTCTTATATTTACTTTCCTACCTTCCATATCTTCATTTCCAAGGAAAGGCAATGGAAGTTAGAAAGCACCTGCTCGGTTCCCTGGATGTAGCCTGATGGAACTTGTCTGTGGTGTTCACCTCAATGACTGAGGGTGCTTCCAGATCAGTAAGAGATCATCCAGTTCAGTCACACTTGATTGCTGTCAGTAAGGAGCCCACACTGGCACCTTTTGGAGTTTTGTCTAAACTGGACACGTGCCACTTCATGCTCAGAACGGCATTAACAAAAAACATGGTGTTTGGAGGGCCCATCCTATAACACTGTCCTACAGAGTTCACACAAATATATCACTTTGCCTCACACYGATGCCTTTGGAGAATATAAGCAAATATGAACTTTTGAACATGTAGAATCTGATCTGCCCATCATGTCTCCTTTTGGGTCCAGGCCAGTTTGTTCTGGGCACTGATCTACCTCAAATCTGACATCTCAAGGTCACTGTTATGACCTAAACAGACATGAAGATACATAAAATAGCCTGACACCCAACTCCCTGTGGAAGTCAGAGGTGCTTTATCCTTATAGAAGAGAGCAGTGGGTCATGCGGTGCTCACAGAAATGAATTGCCAGCTGCAGAACTTGTTTCTCTTACAGCCCAAAACACCCCTAATTTAGTGGCTTTCCAGGCAAGCTGAAAAAAGCCAGCAAGTCAACAGACATTTTGAGAAAGGGATCAACAATATGCTTCCCTGACTGCTGAGAGGTGGTTTTCAGCAGGTTGCTGGCTGGGTGATGGCTGCCAGTTGCTTTGAAGCATTCGCTGGGCATCAGGTCCTGCCAACACCAGCAAGTCCCAGCTCTGGCCCTTTTCCACCTCATCCCTCCTGATGTTGTTCTGTCGCTGGTCTGGATGCACACCTGGCAGCTGCTCTTGGCTCTTGCTGAGCACCAACAGTGGGTTTGTCAGAGGAGCAAGCACTGAAGGTGGAAACTTAGGAGGTGGGTCTGGGTGCAGCACCTGGGTGCATCCACACTACTGCTTCACCTGCTTTCTCCTGGTTGAGAGCATGGGCTGGGGTTTTCCTCAGGYGGCGGATGCTGGGTGCTGCTGTCTCACTGCTGATATGTGAGGAGAAAGTCTCCCATCTCCCAGGAGTGCCGGTGGGTGGAGAGTCTTTGAGAGAAGGGCTGCTGCGGGAGCCACATGTTGACAGAGAGGAATGTGGCAGCTCTGGGTAGGTGAATTCAAGCCCATCTGGGCAAGGGGCAACTCCCATCAGCAAGTCTCAAGGAATGAGGCAACATCCCAAACTCCCCAGAAGCTTTTACATTATTATTTAAATCAAAATACATTCGGAAGTGTCAGTGGATCTGTAAGGGAACACAGGCTTCAGCACGATTAAGGCTACAGTTGCCCAGTGTTTGATGGCATTTCTTAAAAATTCAAGTCAGCCTCTCACTCACCATAAATCAGAAAAAGTGCCATTGAAATGGGCACTGTTGTCAAGGTGTAAAAGGAGGCTGACTGGAATTGGGTCCTGCACGTGGAACAGCAAAAGGCGCCCTATGATTGGGCCCTATGATTGATGATGTGGATCCAGCAAGTACAGCAAGGAGCCACCTGAGCTACCCTTGCTCTGCCCTTCCTATCGCACTTTCCAGGGCTTCTCACCTGGTTGGATATTGCAGCTAAAGGGCCTGATCCTCCTCTTACTTGGTGCAAATGTCACCTTCAAGTCAATGAAGAATGAGACTTAGAAAAWATACTGTGCCTAACCTTTCTTGCCAGGCTGTTTCAGTCCTGTCCTCTTCCTGGAGTGGGGAAGGAGGAAATAAGTGCTCCCATACTTTATCTCCCATGGCGATTTTTTTTTTTCTGATGCATCTGTAACAGCTCCGGGGCGGCAAAAGGGGAGCTATGCCTGACAGAATAATTGCGGTGCCTTAGAAGGTCCCTTCTGTAGTGCGTGTCTCCGAGCAGGAAGCAGCGTGGGTGTGTAATATACAGGAGATGCCATATAAATAAAGCAAGGGATTGCCTGGAGGAAGAATAGGGAACAACAAAGGTTATGTAGAACAAAGCGGCTGCAGAACAAAATGTGCTAAACCTGAAACTCAGCAAAGAAGGGACTGGAGGTGGAAAAAAAAAAAAAAAAAAAAGACAAAGAATTCCTAATGCCTTAGGCAGGGGGGATATTTACATTGCTAAGTCATTTATGGAAACAGAAAAATTAAATTTAAATCAAGGAAGGAATAATTACTGATCCAACTGAGTGCTCGCTGGGCTATCCAGAGTTAGTTCAGGAAAAGCAGCGGATGCTGCATGTTATTCTTGTCAAGGTATAAATTTATGTGTGCTTCAACAAACAATGCAGTGTGTATATCAAGGGATTGGTGGCAGTGTGTGTGGAGACATATTGGGCTCTCCAAGGAAATACACACACACTTGGGTAAGTACTGTGTATTATAAACATCATCCCCCCCAGATCACTGAGAGTTTTAGGATACTGATAATAAGATACATGATCTCTTACCTCCATATTATTCATTGCAATTTGGGTCTGGTGAATAGACCACACAGCTGCTGCGCCAACATGAAATATGTTGGGTGAGTGGTCACCTGGTTGCTGGAGAGGAACACCAGCATCACCCCCATGCCACCATGACCTGCACTGACAGCTTGTCCTGATGGCAGCTTGCTAGCTGGGTGGACCTGGGAGCAGCAGGACTGCTACACCTGGTGAACATGATCCCAGGTGTGTAATCCTGCAGCTACCAAGTTAACACTATCTTGTTAAAGGAGCAACATCAGGTTTTGCAGGAACTGCAAAGACCACAGATCACCAAGAGGTACCACCCAGCTCTTCTTTTCCCCCATTGACAACAAAAAAAATGCAGAGTTTTTTGTATGGAATTTATCTGTATTTTAGTTTTTGCAGACAATCATCTTTGGTTTTTGTATGGGATTCATCTGCCCTTGCTGATAGATTTATGAGTGTAATGTACGGCCCTAGCCTAAATCCCAGAGAGTGAAGCACATGTCATAGATATGCTAGACTTGGGCCCTGACACAGGAGAAATGGAAGACCTGCCTCATGCATTAACAAGCCATTAGGGTCAGAACAACTTGTGTATAAGGTGTCAGGTAAGCAGCAAGAAAGGCCAATGGGGAGCCAAGTGCAAAAGAGCTACAGGCCTGGTGCAGAAGAAGGGGTTCCTGTACCACCTCCATTTAAGTGTCTCCTTGAGATGTCTGCATTGGAGCCTGTCACCTTAGATTGCATTTGTAGTTAGCCAAAACAGTCACCTAATATTGCCTTCCTGTGACCTTTTGCTGAGGAACAAGAACACAGCTGGATATGTCCCATTTGCGTGTGCCAATGCAGTTGGGCTCAAACATCTTAGCAGGCAAGATGGCTGGAAACATGAAAAGTAAGACAGCCCAAGTGCTGTTTCTTCAGCTTTTCAGTGTGCCAGCTGAGAAAGAGAGCCTCTCACTATCCAGTGAGATGTCTGCTGCTGCATAGTACAGGGACAGGAGAAGAAAACCCAGAAAGGCTTCAGCCTGGCTCACTTCTCACCAGTCCCCGAAGGGCTGAGGATAAACTTGCTCTAGACAGGCTGGAGACCAGTCCCCAGCCTCCCACAAAAAAGCATTTCATGTCTTTCTGGGGACAGTGGTAACAAAGGTAGACAGCAGTTTGTACAGCGCCCAGGAGCCATGCTTGAAATATGTTCAGCGAGGGGGTGTGGGTGCATCAATGTGTGTGCATAAATACCCACTGTTTGCCATATTCCAACTCTAGTAAATCTTTCACCGATCCATGAAGTCGCTGTGCCACTAAGTCTAGTAGTCTAGACTAAACAGAAGAGAAAAAAGAAAAAAAACACAGAGGAGTTCAGCCCTACAAACTTCCCAAAGGAGTAGCTGACTCCACCGTGGGTAAGTTTGAGCTAATGCAGATATATGGAGTGCAGCGCAAACAACCGGTGTCAGCCAGCACAGTGCCGATGTGGAGAGGGAGCATTGCCAGCTTCCTGGCCCAAGATGCTTCCCGTGGGATGGCATTCGAATGTATTCCTGGAGATGGGGGCCTTGCTTTAATGGATGCTGTGAAAGCCCCTGTGTGTAGGGGTGCATCCTCATCCCACCATCCAAGTGGGGAAATATGGCTGCCATTGCCCAGCAGCTCTGTCTAAACCTGAATGACACTTTTTGCATCAAATTGTTTCAATAAATAGTAAAAACAAATAAACAAGAAAAATGAACCTTTTGTTTCAGCACTTCCAAAACAAAGCTTTGCTCTTTCAATCCCTGTCAGCCTTTCATTGCCACATCTACTTCTTTTGCCTTTAAAAGTGAATTTAAAAAGCTCTGCAGTGACTTTTAGATCTCCCTCTTTGTTTTATAACCAGCCCCATCTCTAGGTAGATTCAGAGACCAAACACTAGCTGCCTGAAGACAAATCCTTGGGTTTCTTGTAATAAAAGGTGAAAGTAAGAGAAGTACCTTAACTGGTGGGAAACAAGGGTCAGTTGTCCTCTGTCTAGCAGGTTTAACAAACTGCTATCACTTTCTTGTTAGCCAAACTGCAACACTACTCAGGACTCCACTTAAGCAGGATCTTTTCACAGTGGTTTCCATGGCCCACAGGTGACCCACAAGCCATGGTAGACAGCCTGCAGCTGCTCCCCAGCAGCCTATCTCCATTCTGGTGTTTTAAAACACCACTTAAAAGTGTGATGAAGAGAGTGCAAAGCTGTCTGTGAGAAGTGTCAGGGACTGACAGTGATTCATGGTGTCAGGATGTTTCGGGGGCTCCCCATGTTTGCTGGCAATTAGCAGATCAAACATTTATTACCAGTCTGCAGAGAGGGGCCAAACAGCCCCAAGAACATCTGGAAATGTTGGAGCTCTAATTTTGGACTATCCCAGCTTGACTCTGCATATGCTGACTATCTCCAGGGACCTGGCACTCATTAGCACCTGGCTGGATTCAGGTCCACATCATTAACTGTGCCTGGAGTCACTGTATTTCCTCAAAGCCCATCTCATTCTCTTTTCAGGACTTGCCTCAGGTGTCAACCCGGCTTTCRGCACTTTTTAAGCTCACTCTAAAATCATCACTCTTGGGGAGATCAATCACAAAACATGAGTCTAATGTGTAAAGGAACCGCCTCTGTCTTTCCACAGTGATCTAACCCAGAGATCCTAGCTCAAAAATCCCAATTTCAGTCCATGTGTGGCCATCAGCAATGTGCAAAGGAGTCTCTCTCCTTCATGTACCTTTTCTCAGCTTGTGAATACAAAGCACTTTTCTTGTCCTTTGTCATTAGCTTGATTTTGAACAGGTTGAGAATAAAAGAAAACCAGACATTTCCAGTACTTTTAAGCCCCATTTGGTCTGATTAAAGAAGTCTTTAAAGAAGAGAAGGGAGGGAGAGAGCAATAACTTTTTAAAACTTGTCCTGAATGCAAAGGAAAATGGAGTCTACTGTATGAGTAACTTAGGATTAATTGCAGAATTACATTATTCATGTAATGCTGGTTGGGGGAAGGAATAAGCACTCTTGAAGTCATTAAAGAAAATCCTAGTAAAATATTACTTAGCTGATGTGTGTAGTCTTATTGGCCCTTAAGGGAATGCGTGCGGTAGAAATGTCCAATTTATAGCTTAGAGTCTGTCTATAAATAWGTAGTCCAAAGCTACCTCTCTTTGTAGATACAAGGAAGGGGGAAATGTTTATCTGCAGGATATTATGGCTGACCTAAGACCGTGTTTCAGGAAAGCATCGCTATTCAGGAAAGCGTGGGGCATGTAATTAATTTAAAGTCATTGAGATTGAACTGAGGCTTCAAACYGCAAGCAGTTTCTTTCTTGCCCAGCAGTTGCTTATTTGCCTGGGTGATATGTGAATTCAGGCCTGTTTTTTTAAACGAAAGTGATTTAAAGACATCTGAAATTCACCCTGCTACAAGTGTGCCTGCGGAGCAGCATCATTACACTGACAAAACTTCCCGCGTGGACCTTTTGTGCTGCAGCAGCAGCAGGTTTTTCTCAGTCAAGTCACATCATTTTAGGCATGTTCAAGCTAACCTGGGATGCAGGGAAGGCACTTTTGATCTGTGATGAAGCTGGATGCTGGTTTGACTGTGTGCAGGGCAGATCTAATCACCAGCAAGGACCTGGGGAGGTGCTATGAATGGAGACATGCCCAGGCCCTGGTGCCACCGAAGCCCACCCCAAAAGCAGAAATTGCAGACTCTGCCTCAGGAGGAGCCGCAATCTYCGTCCTCCAGCCTTTCTTGCACCCTCTGTCTCCCCCTTTTCAGGTGGCAGGAGGTTCTTGTCCCAACTTTGAGGGGAAAACGTCTAGTTTTGGCTACACTTCTGCAGCCCTCACACAGCTTCCCCGGCCAGATGCTCGAAGTAAGGTAAGATGAAAGGCAAGGGTCTCTGTCTAGCCTGCAAGCACCTGGGAACTCTGGCCTGCTGGTGCAACCCCTAACTCAAGTGGCTGTGCTGCAATCCCCGTCCTATCAACGGCCGGCCTCCTTCTGTTATTTCTCCCCCATTTTTCATGTTTCGCAGCTGTTGCTATACATAAATAAATAGAAAAAGAGAATAGAACATAGAAAAAGAGAATAGAACATAGAAAAAGAAAGCACTTGCAGTACTATCAAGCAGAAATGGCATTTTATCTTGAAATCAAAAGTGTTTGCCCCAATGTATCATAGTGTCGGCAACTGTACAAACAAGATGCAGAAATCAAATGGTTGCAGTAGTTGCAGACCCAGCTTCGTTCATATTAGCAGAGATGTGTGATGACCGGAGGAGCTTTGGGAAAAGTGACTCTGGACTGATGGGCACTGGCAGAGCATTTAGCAAGAGACCAATCAGATCTGGAACCGCAGGTCGAGAACGAACACTTGCAGGGGGCCCAGGGGGAGCACAGCGTCCATCTGACTCTGAGCTAAAAGAAAATTCCCATGCAATTGTCCGATCTCTTTGCAGTTCCAATGTATCTTGACAAATTTGAGCATATTGAAAATATATTACATCATGGTATGGAATGGGTTTTAAATGCACCAATTGTCTCACTCTGTAACGTTTTAAATACCTTTTAGAGTGCTGCCACATGGCCCAGCAGGGTGTAACTGTGGGTAATGAGATGAAATTGAGCAAAGGAAAAATTAAGGCCAAATAACGGGAGCAAATTCCTCAAGAATGAGATCTCCCGTTCCCAGATCACATCCACACTGAAGAGCTGCACTGGAAGGGCTGAACTGCTGGAAGGGTATTTGAAAGAGCCCCAGAGCAGAGCACACCCACCCCAGCAAAGCATCCRCAGCCCCACTTGCACTGCATGGTCCTAACACGCCCTGAGCAGTTCACACAGCCCAGTGTAAAGCCAGACAGGGATCCTGAGTGAGCCCTGTACTAGTTATGGCTCTGGAAGCAACAGAGCTGTGCTGCACCCTAGGCTGTATGGTGTTGCTGAGACACGGAGGTCCATGGGACCTGGAGTACTGTCAAATGGCAGCAAGGCCAAAGAGCTCACTCTCCGCACCATGCTGCTTTGTGCTGCCTGTTCCCGTTACAGTGGAAAAGCCCCAGCAGGTTGAGGGAGAGATCAAATGCCCTGTAATTCCACTGGCAACTCCCTCAAGCCCCAGTTCCTTCCTGCAAACCTGAGGCCAGGAGAGCTCAGTTCTTTTTCTTCAGGAAAGCCCTACAACACAGCCTTTCACAGCTGATGGTGATGCTGTGCTAGGGCTGGGGAGCACTGGGGAGGAGATCAAGACTAGCCACCGACAGATTATTATCCCAGCAGTCATCTGCCCCTGTGGCAGAGCTGGCTCTGGGCAGGACTAGTGGGAAGAGCTGATTTTCAGCAAGGGGATATTCCAAACTGAGCTAGAACCAGAGTTGGGAAAACAAGGTCTGAGGCATCATCTAGTCGTTTCTTTGTCTTGGGGCAAGGCTGGGAAATCCCTGTACTGCTCCCACTGTCTACCCAACCTCACACCACCCATGCTGTCAGACATGGCCTTCACTCTGGCAGCCTTTTCTGTGCCTCACTTTCCTTCCCATTTCTATTATCTAACCTAACCAGTCTTTGTAAAAATTTAACCTCAAGGCATATTGTACTAAACCCATGAAACCACCGTTCCTCAAAGAAGTCAGTGTGTGTATTAACACTAGTTACCCTCTGCCAGCAGCTGTGTTCAGATGCTTGACTAACCAAAACATCTATGGAGTGGTGCATCATAGGGCAATGGTGGTGTGATGGGAGTTTGATGCTGAAAAAGGCCTCAGGGTCTCTCTGAAGCAAATGTAACCCAAAAGAAAATGCAGAAATGCCAATGAACCAGTTAAAGCCTCACCTCTCTTGGGCAATGCTTTTAAGACCATATGACTGTAAGGAACCACCTGCATCTTGCAGTCTAGATCCCCATCCTCACAGGTAGCCATGGAGAAGGTATTTAGCCCAGACAGGTCCAAACCTCAGGCTTCAGTAACTAACAGGAAACTTAGGATCAGAGATCAAAAACTATGAAAGTGACATGCTACAGGACATTCATCATGCATACGCACTATATTGTACCCCAGAATAACAAACAGACGGGCAACTGCCTMTATCTCCCAAAGGTCGAAGCACGGACCTCCCCTGTACCCCTCATGGACATAGCCCTAGAGTTCCCTTGCAGTTCTTCTTAACCTGCAACCCACTGATACACAAGGCAGAATTGCTCACTTCTGATTCAGTGAATCTGATGGAGCTTTTTTGTCCTTCCTCTGACTTCACACCCCCCTTATGCCAAAGCTTATTTGTGCTTTCCCGGGTGTATGAGGGAACAGCCTATATCTAATTTCCAAAAGGGATTGAGTCCTGGCATCAATTTCAGCAAATCTGGACACTTTTGCTAGACTGCCACGGCACAATCACGAAGTGTGATGGCAACCTGAGAGAGAATGTCTGTATCCTGTCAGGAGATGGGGCCGGTGGAGGTGTCCTAGGATTTGCATCTCATCCAGTGTTGCCAGAATACATGCTGCAGTGAAACACACAGAAACTGCACAGAGCTTTTCCGGAGTGGAAAGATTGCCTCCAGACCTGGATGGTGCTGAGTGGTTTCATCACCTGTAAAGTCCCTCTCAAAGCCCAGCCATGTATTTTAATGAGCGTTCCAGTTGTGCTATAGAAAACCTTTGTAATACACTGGCCAGCTGCCTAGAAAATGACTGAATGAGAAACCTCTGTTTGCTGGCTGTGGAATAATTGGTTACCTGGCTATCTTTGACTGCTCAACTGCATGTCATCAAAGGACAATTCGTTCATTCATTCATTCACAGCAAACTCCATTAACCTCATATGTGAGCCGAAAGGGTTCTGAATCTTGACGATGCCCCATGAGTCTCTCCATGACACCAGCTAATTATCTCCTCATTAACAACAACATTAGCATTCCATTTGATATATACAAGTTAATTTGTTAATTGCACTTTAATTACAAAGTTATTAAGAGCTCAGAGGCATTCAACAGAAGACTGCAATTAACACAAGCTGCAAAATTGCTCCCGGCAATTTGGAGATGTTATCGGAAACTGATTTTCTGCCTTCAGCTGAAGATGGAAAAGAGACAGGAGATTTATGGTCTGACATCACAAATTCCCCTGGTTCCCTCCGAAGATGCTTTCATTTGTACCCTAGGAAGCACCAGGAACTGCCATATTAAGATACTCTTCACAAGATTTCTCTGGCTTGTATTTCCAGAAGCTCCATTCCTTGCTGTGCACCCAGCAGAGGAGGAAGGAAGGAGGGCATCCACAGGGCTGAGTGGCTCCAATAATTTGCATGAGTTAATTGGTGTCACCTAGAATCAGGCCTGCACATAGGCACAAACCTGCAGTTGCCTTCTTGTTGCCACAGTAAGATCTTATTCCCCTCCAGTGTTAAATCATGTCTGCACGTTACATCAGTTCTGTTATCACCCTCTTTGCCGTAGAAACTGAGCACCTCCCCATCATCCATTCAGCAGTGTGTCTAACATCTGCACCATGTGGCTTCCTTGCTTTTGTTCATCCTCTTCCCAGAAGAATGCCTTTGTCTGCGAAGGCTTTGTTTTGTCTTATTAAATGCCCACACYGGTCGTGTCTGGGCAGGCAGGCTGGAAACTCAAGTTGTCCTAAGTCTTGCACTGAGCACTGGGGTAAAAGGTGGGGAAGAGGGATCTACCACGCAGACAGCTCCATTGCAATTGCAGAGAGATCTGCTGGGGATGAGGCTACACCATGGCCATGTTCCTTCCCACCCCCATGCTCATCATGATTTCTTAGGTTGTATTCAAAGCACTGAAAGTCTCAGGGTCTGAGACCAAGATCTCAAACCCTTGGAGCTCTAATGATTAAAAAGAGGATAATCCTGTGTAACAATTAGAGACAAAAATCATGCACTGGACAAATTCAAGGCTTTGTTTGCTCCTTCCTAGCGTGCTGGGGTTCATTGGTAACTCCCAGATCCCTGTCCCTTCTGCAGAACAGCAGGCAATGGAGGCTACCCCTGGCTTGACTAGATTTTCTGTTCTCTTTTTGTTTCTTCCCATTTGTCTGAAGCTTCTTACCACAGTTGCATTCCTTAAATTAACTGTCAGATCTCCTGGAAAAATGCATTGGTGAATATGGCCATTATCCAGCCAGCTACCAGAACCCCGTCACTCTGGCATAAAACGAGCGCTGTGGACAGAAAAAAGCTGAACACTGACCATACTGCATGCCAAAGCCAGAAATAAATGATAAATAGAGAGGATTTACAAATGGCTTTAAGGTAAAATTTTACTTCCCTACCAGCCTTACTAATGGTGAATTTCTTAAATGTTTTTTTTATTTTGTAGGTTATAAAACACCATGAGTTATGAAATGCCTATCACACTTTTTATTAAAAATGGCCCCGAAGAAAGTTTCTAACTTCTTTGAAAAAGAACTTCTAGGGAATAATCACCAGCTCAGGGATTAGGATCATCCTATAGAATGGGGGAAAAAAGAGAATTACATCCCTACTATAGAATTCTATAAAATAGCATTTAGAAGCCATACAGATACAGAAAGGAATTTATTCGCTATAAATTATATATGTGGACTCATTTCTGCAGATCTGTATTATGCTCATTTCAGCTGGCCTCTATTCCTTTCATCCTTATTCAGTTTTATTGGCCTAGTACCTGTGGGAATCCATCCCACTTTTGCAAAATAAAACACACCTCTGGAAGTACTGAGTTTTCCCAGCTCAGACAGCCCCTCCGTTACCCTGGATATGAGTGTTTTTCCTGTTGTAGAATATACTGCTGTCATCCTTTTTTGTTCAGACTCCCCCTGCCCTAACCAGCTCATGTGGCCAGATGCACGACTGTGCCAGCTGAAGACCTGGCTCACCAAAGGCTATGTTGCATCAGGATAATTTACCTGATTTCATTCAAGCTTTCATTTCTTAGCCAAAATCGTTGTTCTTATAACCAAGGTGATTCTTGCCCACCTTCTCCAAGGGAAAAACTTAAGATGACTTTGGGAAAGAGATGGGAAGGAAGTAGGTGAAAAGGATTCATATTACTTGGCTTATATTTTTGACTTTCTATTATAGCAGTTTCCTAACAGCCAGATTAAAGCCCAGCTAATTATGATAGGGAATTTAACAGTCTGAAATGTCAGTCTTGTGGAAGAATGTGCCAATCTTGAAAATACCTATTTTTCACATCATGTTTCCCTCTTATACACCACTTAATGTGCTGTTTGGCTTTATCAGAGCAAGAGCAGGGTGTTATGGGGTATGTATATCAGCTGAGGAGGCAACGCATACATGCTGTGCTCATGAACTACATGAACTGCACATGCAGCACCAGAGCTGCTCCTGTGCTACACCATGGCACACTAGCTAGATAAGATTTAATGTCAGAATGATTCAAACTGAATTTTTGAATTTCCTAGGAGAAAGTCAAAATGTTTGACCAAAAATGATTTTTCTCCCCCCAAATTAATTCTGCTTAAATTGCATTTTCTTAAATTGATTCCTCCATTTGGACCACGGAAAGTGCAGGAATAAAACAAGTTACAAATACAGCCTAGCACATATGCCAACCCCTATTTAGGAAAAGGTCCTTTTGATACTGTGATTCAGTGAAGCTACAGCTTTTTGATGCTAAAACACTGGTGGACAGAGCAGAGGGAAACCAATTCCCAGAGGTAAGGTCACAGCTAATTTTGCTTTGCATTCTGCTTGCTGTCCTGAAGGGATCATGTTCCAGCTAGGATAAATAGTAGTAACTGTTGTTGTTGTTGTTGTTGTTGTTGTTGTTGTTGTTACTTTGGAAAAGAGCTAACTCCAGCAGAAAAGTGTCTTTGATGAACTTAAAAGTATTCTTGAACTCATCAAATATTTCTAAATGAATAGGGAAAATAAAAAGCTTCACAAAATTGTGATGTTTCTAAGACTATGCTAGACCTCCTTGAAGAAGCGATCACTGATTTTGATGAAAACTGAGGGAAAAATTAAYATAGGTCAAAGGGATTCCTCTGATCAGCAGAGCTACTAACCCTCCTACATGGAGGAGAATGGGTTCCTACGCAATGGGCAGGTCTCACCGTGCTTAGCCTACCCACACACAATTCAAAAGTAAAAGAAAAAGAAGGGACACCAAAGAAAAGTTAAAAATAGTGGAAAGAAGCGGGTAGTCCTGGATTAGAGGTCATCAACAGAAAGGACCGTGTGGAGGGCACAGAATCACGAATATGGGGGATGTGCCCAGAAGCCAGCTGGAGAGAAAACTGGTGATCCTACAGGCAGGGAAGGGGAAAGAGGCACATACTGACACGAAGGGACATGCGTGTGTGGGAACCCTGGGGAAAAGCATGGCCTCAAGCACAAAGGGGTGAAACAGGAAGCAATGACACGGAGGAAGAAGGGGAGAAGCCAATAGCCTTGCTTGTGCCAAGAGCAAAGGTCAGGGGACATAAGAAAGACGAAGGCACTGGTGGGGAGGAAGCAGTAGAAGCTGGCACATGTGGAGGAGATAGGAGGCAGGAATGGAGGAAACAAAGAGAGCATGAGGTTGCAAGTCTTTGGGTTGTCTCTGGGCTGTCAGACACCAGGACTCTATTCACACTAAATATTAAGTGTGAACATTAAGTGCCTCAGACTTCCCACGCACTGGCTGGAAAAAACAGTGTCAGTGTTAAATTGTTCGACACTCCCTCTGAGGGCAGCATTTGAAGCTCCAGTGAAAAAATGGAGACTGAAATCAGGCAAAACTTGCCTGGTTTTAGGGRAGATTTAAACACAACCTCAACCTCCTGAGATACACAAGCTGGTCTCAGGAAAAGGCCAAGGAATTGAGTAAACTTGAGAGGAGTCAGGATTTCAAGCAACAGTAATACGAAACTCTGTGCTTGGTCTGTCTGCTGGAGCTAGCCAATATTTTCAGTTCAGGACATTTTTGAACCAAACCCCTTTGACCCAACGGAAGTGTCCATCTGGCTGATATTCTGAGGGTTTTTCTCTCAAAACCCCCAAACTTTCAGGACTTTGACAGTTGAAAAGTGAAATATGTCTGCCAATCAAAGAAAAATCTCAGTAAAACCCCTTTATTTTGACCAAGCTGATAATGCTCTTCTGTCTGTATTGCCAGAGACGGGCTTGAAATATTTTACTTGTCAGTTGATGAAATCCAGGAATATTTGTTATCGAGTGTTTAGACAAAACCCAACTAATTTTATTTAGAATTAATAATTCCCCCAACCCCAAGCTTGTCAGGAAAAAAAATGGGTGTGAGGGGGAGGTTCATTTCTCAGCCACTTCTATCTTCATCCTCGAACTGAGCTGAGATGATGGTGTCTGCTTTAGCCTGCAAACACTTTAATATATTTTTTTTAATAGCTGATAGCAGCTAGCAGGGACCAGGTCCTTTCCATATACCTGAAGACACAGGAACAGATAGAAGTGTATATGAGCATGGCTCTGTTCACAGCAATAAGCAGGACAAAAGTGTTTTTTTTTCAGGTGAAAAGAACTGGAGATGGACCATGTGCTTATCTGGCCCAAATAAAGTCAAGTTACCTGCATCACATGAATGTAAGAAATAGGGGTTACCAGAATGTAAGAAATAGGGGTTAATTCTGCAGGTAAGTCTTTGCAGCACTTGGAGTTTAGAGACCTGGGTCCAAGCCCACAGACCAAACCAGGCAAGGGAGAGTGCTGACTTTACCCCTTCAGATCCCATGTGCTCAGCTCTGGGAGAGGTCTCCCTTCCCATCTGATAAGATATTTTTCAAGACCAGCTACATTCTCACTAATATTTCTGTTTCAGTTAAAAAGTTGTTCATTAAGAGTCACCAACCAGCTCCATTAGCCATCTCCATCCTGGATCTTATTCAGCWAAGCACTTGGGCCACGCTCTTGCCTCCAGGTCCTCTGGATGAGGAAGACCATTCACCCACCTGAGAGTGACCAAACACACAGCTAAGCACTGGGCTGGCGCCCAAGCGATTACAGAAAACAACCGGCTCTGTTGCAAGCTCAAGCTGCCCTATTTGCCTGGCACCGGGAACAGCTCATAACGATGGCCGAGCTGCCCTGAGGACACTGCTCTGCMCAGCCATCCGCTCCAGGTCACGCTCAACCAGTGGTGACCGCTGAGTCGAGATCGCCAACAGTTGAGGTTCTTGGAATGATCTAATGTAGAAAAGCAAACCCTGCACACTCCTTGCCTCCTCCAAACCACGTCTGCAACAAACAGCCAGCCCCTCTGCACCTATTCTGGATTAACCAGCTTTTTTAAAATTCAGGCATGTGAGTGTCTTATGAGAAGTTTTAAATGTGGTGGCAGTGAGACCCACTCCTGCTGCTGAACCATCCCTGCTCTTTTACTCCAATCTTGTCATGAGAGCTGGGGAAAAAGATTCGGTCTAAATAGGCATCTGCCATTTGGCCGCTGCAAGATGGTTCCTGGGGAAGGGAGAGACTCTGCTTGCCCGAACTCCCTGCAGTTAGCTTGCAGAGGAATGTGGTTCAAAGCCAAAGAGTTGTCAGGCTCTCTCCCACTGCAGATTTGCCAGGAGGTCCATAAAAATGTCATTGTCTCTCAGCTGCTGGTGATTATATTCCCCTTTACTATGGCTGCTGGTAATATGTATGTGTATATAAGGGGGAATATCATTTCTGTGCAGTGCTGGCCTCCCTCTGGCCTTTTTCAAACAATAATAGACTAAATATAAAGAGACAGAAGCCGTTACTTGGCTCTTTAACTGGTGCCAAGGAAAATGAATAATTAAGAGCACGTTACTTGCAATGAATTTACACTGATGCTTTTAAGTTAGGACCCACTAAGATCCTTTTCAAAATACATCATTCCCCCTTCATCTTTCACGCAGAATTCATATTCCAACCTAAGACTTTATAGCAGCTACTGTTTAGATCTAAGTTAAAAGAAAGAAAGGCTTTAGGTTTCCATTACATGCCAGGAAAGAACCTGGGTGTAAATGGACAAGGCAGTTAATCTGTTTGGTCTGTATTTTACCTGCATGCAGCTTTACATGTCAACTGCCAGCAAAGATTATGCTGGGATCTTAAATGCAAGCTACTGGAAACGTGGTACTAAAGAGAGAAGGAATTAAGCAGTCACCAGCAAAGTTCACCTGCATTGACACTGGGCCCCAGTACCAAGGCACTGTGGAGTACCTGGTCCAGGGGAGCACGCTGCTCTGGGTCTTCGGCTCTGGGCTCTGTTGATGCCCCTCTTTTCTGGAACACGAGAGTGTGTAAATTCATCTGTGTTATTGTCCGGTCTTGGCAGAATTGCAGATACCCAATTCACTAACATTTTTTTAAGAACAGATATGTCACTCCTCTTCTGATGCCCAGTTAAGGTTAGCACAGGCAGCAAACTAGCCAGGGATGAGCCTGGCCACAGAGTGGGACTCCTGCTCCTTTTCCTATGTGAGAACAAGGCAGCAACACATCAGTCCGGCAGCCTGGAGAATGGTTTGATGGCCAGGGAACCACAGGGGACCTTATTTAGTGAAGGGCCGCAGTCTTTGGGGCTGCCCATTTGGAACCAACACAGAATTAATTTCTCAAGGGGGAAAAACTGGTACTATTTATTGAGGAAAAAAAAAATATCCTCTGCCACCTTCCACTAATTGCTTGGCCAGATGAGAATTTGGTAGGCAGCTGTCCGGCGCAGAAAGCTTTGTGATGTGAAACAGCAATGACAGCAAAGAACCAACAGTGAGAGATTTAGGACGCTCTATTTACTGAGCTTTTCGAAGAAAAGACCAAGACGTGACCTGATCGCAGAACCACTAGACAAGGCATCAACAGGCAAAGATACAGTGAGGTCCAGTGGCTGGAAATCAAAGTTAAACAGAACTGCCCGGAAGTAAGTGCAAATTTGGAAGTTTTGGCTGTTTCTGCCCAATCTGCATGCATTCAGTCTCACATGGGCAGGTTAAGACAGAAATTATTTGTGAAAATCTAGGACATGAATTATGCAGAAGGTCAAACTGGATCATTCCTAGGGTCTGTTCTGGTCTTGCAGGGTTTGCACTATTGGTTTTTGCAAAAGCTTGGAGTCTGTGCAAAAGATATCAGATTAGGTTTATTCCAGATGTGACTACCCAACAGTAATGTCTTCCATCAACAAAGAACACAAAACCAATATAAAAAAGTTAGTAGCAATATAAAACCACGACACACACCTCTGGCAGTTGATTCACTGAGCATTAATTATGGTGTTTTCCCCTGTCAGTAAGCATATTTGGCTATTTTGAAAGGAAGTGCCTTTCAGCTGGCTGCATGCCCTGCCGAACTTATATACTTGCATAGGCCATCAGAAGTATGGAAAAGACTATAGCAAGTGCAAAATGGACAAAAATGTTCTTTCTTTTACAGTTACTTCTGCAGCAGGCCCCTGTGATCGGTGCACTGGGCAGCACTTATATACATATGACTGCCATTAGGTATAGTTCAGTTGTGATATTTTTCTGGGCACTCCTTTGCAATGCTCTGAGAAGGTATCTGTAAATAGTCGTCATTCAAGGGAGCCAAGAGAGGCTCTGAAGTTACAGTGGATCTGTACCAACAGTCTGCAAGATCTGAGACAGTACATTTTTGCTGGACCAAAAAATCCTTCAAAAGTTTTCCCCTTGAAATCTACTGCATGGTTAGTGAAGAGACTACTCTACTACTGAGATTTATTCTTTTAAATGTTTGGAGATTTAGCTTACATAAATGATAGAGAAAATACAAACTACAACAGCCCTCCGAAACAACAATAAAATTGTTCCAAATTACATTTTTTTCATTTGATGGGATCTCCCACTCACAGCTGCTTTTTGGCAGCCCTGTTCCAAGGGGCCAGTAAGTCCATACATTTAATGAGCTTGTGAGTCCAGCAGGTCTCATGAATCAAGGGTTTCTCATGAATCAGAGTCTTGTTGCAAAATACAAGTTCATTGAGCCCCCAAATGTTTTGTCTAAAACATCTTCTATTTGAAAGAGCTTTCATTGAGCTTTCTTTCCTTCCATTGAGCTCCATCTGTGAGCCCTGAGAAGTGGCCACACCATAGTGATGTTTCCCAGAGTATTTAGTGGGTAGGTATAACCTAAACAATTATTGTTGTCTTCATCCCAAAGAAAACCTGTTGCACAAAGGTCTGAACAAACCCAGAACAGGAATGTCCCAGTCTTGTGGGACAGTGGTAAGAGTAGAGGACTAAAAGGGACACGTTTGGATTTGATACTAGTTTATTGCCATTAAATAATATTGATCTCATTGTATCTCTGTCTCCCCCAATGAAAATAAAGCAGTGAATAACAAGAGCTTTAACCAAATTCTGCTGCAGCCCAGCCTGAAGAATTTCACTCTTCAGGCCCCACGAACATCTCTGAGGCGTTACCTTCTTCCCAGGGGACACATGAAGACTGGTTGAACTTTCCAGGCAAATGATGTTTAGCGTGAAGTATTAACTCTCTCCTTATCCCCAAGATGATCCCAGCATCAGCAGGTTAGCAGGGCAATGTGGGGATATCAAACCCATTGCTACAAATCTACAAAGGGGAAAACATGCCCAGGGTGTAAACACGACACTACCAAACTCCAGTGGGTGCAATTTTTTTCAGAACAGCTTTGCAATAAATAAGGTCTGAAAATCAAATTGCTCTTTAGAGAAAGGAATTTCCACTCGGCATGTTCCACACACAGGAGCAGTATTTGCAGGCACGCGATGGCTCTGATCCCAAAGGCGTTAACCACACTACCAGTACCCAAGCAATTTTAAGTTTCTGTTTGAATATTCCTACAAGTGCCACTCCTGAGTTGATTTAACGTCGTGGCTGTGGAGTCTAATAGCTCTCCAGTGATTAATAACAGCCATTTGTTCAAAGCTAACAGCCCCAGTGTGACAGTAACAGATAAATTAGCAACATTAAAAATATGCTAAAGAAAACATTTATGTACTGGATCAGTGTAGTATGTGATAGTAATATACATCAGTTGTGCCAATAACAAGCTATTAATGATGGGTGCTATATGTTTAACCAATTTTTGCTCAGTTGTCTTGTAATTGTTCTGACATTGTTCATATTTAGCTTGATGAGATGGGCCAGTTCTTATGGACATTAACGTTTTTTATGTGCTTAGAAGTGAATATTGCAAGCAGATGGCGGGAAGAATAAGAAGAAGGTATGGAATTGTATTTCCRTCAGTTCCATTTGTCACAGCAGAGCCAATGTGCCAAGTAATATTTGGGCATAAATCACAAGGCTGTTTACCAAATAACATTCCCAGCTTTAGATGTCATGCAAAACATTTTAATAACGCAAATTAAAATTCTTCTGTTTGATCAGATACCAAGATGCTACACATGCCTATCAGAAATCACTGCAATACACTCCTGCCCCGAGGGGATGGCCAACAGCTGGCTGAGGGGACACAGGTCACCATGCTGAATTGCAGCCCTACTCCCGGCCATGTTCCAGCCCAGAGCTCTTTAATCTAGACTGTGAGGCATGGTAATGAGAGAAGCCTGAAGCTGGCCTGGCCATGCCTGAAGCACATCCTCACTGCCAACTGAGAAGTGCAATCTGACACATCCCCACCTGATCTTCTAGAGTCTAGAGGATATATTCCCAGGACATCATAGTGCCCGCACATGGAGAAATAATTGAACCAACTGGCTGCAAATTAGAATTTTCCTCTTACTATCTGCTCATGAAGGACAGTGGACACTAAAGGGAAATGTCAGGCTATCATTGTTTAGCTGTTGAGCCAAGGAAGGAGGGTTCTTTTGTTGAAATTACCCATTGCAGCACCACATCTTTGTAGAAGTTTCACAGAATCACAGAATGGCTGAGGTTGGAAGGGACCTCTGGAGATCATCTAGTCCAACCCCCCTGCTCAAGCAGGGTCACCTAGAGCACGTTTCCAAGGATTGTGTCCAGGCGGGTTTTGAATATCTCCAGAGAAGCAGACTCCACAACCTCTCTGGGCAACCTGTTCCAGTGCTCTGTCATCCTCACAGCGAAGAAGTTTTTCCTCATATTCAGATGGAACTTCCTGTATTTCAGTTTGTGCCTGTTGCCTCTCAACCTATCTCTGGGCACCACTGAAAAGAGTCTGGCCTAAGTTTGCTTATTATTAGAACAGATTGGCTTTCATTTCTTTCTTTTCCATCACCAGTATTCAGTAAGTATCATGGGACAGCACAACTTGCAGTTTTCCCTATACATATAACTCATGGTATGCAATAGATGTTGCCTGTTGCCTTGTTTTGATGCAAACAGAACTAGCATGAGTTTGTTCTCAGTGTCATGCTTGAGTACCTTTCCTGCCTAGCAAAAATGAGAAGTGCTAGAGGTCTGTTTTGCAGAGGTACCTCAACTCCATCTTTACTTCTGGGTCCAAATTATTTTGCCTGCAGTGCTACACCCCTTTACTGGGTTATTCAAATGTTAACCATTGCATGTGGGAGAACAAGAGAGAGTACTGCTTCGTGACATTGGCATATCCTGCACAGATAGTCCTGATGATGGAGGGAAAAGGGGCTGTTGCTCCCATAAGTTCCCCAGTAAATCCATGCTTGTCCCCATGACCCTGCGCAGACACTGCACATACAATTACGTACAGACCCAAGTTAGATATTTATGCTCCATGTCCAAACATACTCTGAGTGACGAGCAGAAGCCTGACCTTGGTCTTACCAGATGGCAAACAGATGCAGTTCAAAATAAAAAACACTCTGTAAAATTGTGCCTGCTAATATGTATGCACCACATCCCTGCACCTAGACCCTCGGACTTCAGTTAACAGTAAGATAAAACCCTGAAAAAGCAGAGAAAAGGCACCACAAATACATCCTCCTTACCTATTTAGGAGACAGTATTCCTGAGAAAACCTTACAAGGCAGGCATAAGACCTGAAACCTAGGACTAAGTAGGCAGAAAGCCTTGAGAAAAGGCCAAACCCTGTTCACACATATGACATACAGGCTCCAGCCAGCAATGCCTATTTATGTAATCTGAGAGCAAAATTTACCTGTAATCTGTGGTTCTATGTGGCCTCTCAGGARACATTTCTCCAAACAGCTCCAAGTATGGGAATGTGCTGTCAACACGCACACATGTGCATGAAAGTTGGACGCAGGGACCATGCTGAAAGACACATGATCTCATTGTTTCGAGCTAGCTGTTAGACAGAGTTCAGCCTCTGCTCAAAAGGCCCATTGCAACTGAGATGATCAGGAAATATTTATCTTTCCTGTCAAAAAGTAATGGACCAGTATGATTAGGCTTGTTCAGTTTCATCTAATCACCGCTTCCAGGTTCTGTCTTGTTTTTAGATGTTTGCTTAAATGCTCCCATTTTCCATTAAAAAAAAAAATCCCCATAAGCTTTCAGTTCAATTGAAAAGTAATTTCCTATTTAAAACAAATGTGATTTTAGTGAAAAGTTTCCAACCACCTCCTGTTTGGGGTGTTCTCCTCCCTGAGCCTCCAGTGGCTTTTGCAAGGGAAGGATTCAGCTTGGGCTGGGGAGGAGCACAGCCTGCAGCCCATCGACTTCTCCACTGTCAAATGGAGCCACCTGCTCCATGCCAGCCCCTCTGCTCCCCTCACACCCGCCTCAGCCTCGCCAGTCAGGTGGGGAGTGAGGTCATGGGAGAACCATCCTCTTCGGAGCATGACTTCATGGCTTAGCAGCTCCTTGACTCCAACATGTGGGAAAATGTGAGTGTTCCCCTCTGCTCCTGATTTTTAAAGTCACAGTCTCACTCTTCCTCATGAGCCCAAGGCACCCAGGGAAGTGGAAACTATCAAGGAGGTAGCATGATCTAGTGAGCAGAGAGATGAAGGCTATCACCTGAGTCTCCTGTGATCTACAGCAAGGTGCTTCCCGATCCAAGCCCTATTTCTCCCACCTGTAGAAAGGAACTAGCAATAGCAACTTCTCTGCAAAGACTTTGCAGCCTTGTGCTGCATAACGTCTCAGTACTGTTATTTACAGATGGCTGCCTGTGCAGAGATGCGGGACGTCCCCTGAAGCTCACTCTTCAGTCACACCATATAAAACGTGGGACCTTCGGCCCCATAAATGCCAGCTTGCAGCCCTGGAGCAGAAGAGGAATGTCACTGATTCACCCCAGGGTCACTGCTTGCATTCTCTTTATAAACTCTCCCTGACTAGCAGGACAATTAAATTTGAGAAGATCTGATTTGAAGCAGGAGAAGGCTAGGAAATATATTTACCTGAGGAGAGAGCATGAGATCAGTAGACCAAACAATGGCCGAGTAACTGAACACTTACAAATTACTGTGCTACACAGTATTATTCTTGCAAACACGGTTGGACAATTTTTCTTCTTGGTTACATGACTCCATGTCTCTTAAAAACTGGTGGTTCGGCAGGTCTGTTTCCCATCTAGGGTTTATGCCCAGGCAAAACCCAGCACATCAGGCCTGTGCAGTGTGCCAAAAAATTGCCATCTATCCAGTAAAGCCTCTCCAATTCCTYACCCCTCCCCAGTGCTGAAAGGGGGTGTCCTGTGATTCAGCATCTCTGTTTGCTGTCATGCAAAGTTGCCTTCTCTCCCATATTTCAACCTACTCCAAGCTGAGTTCGCATGCTGTAGAAATGTGTCAAGCTATTTTACTTGAAAGGTACCTCCTTGGCAAGGCATCCCTACACGTCCTGAGCTGCGGGGAGCTTTCTGACAAGTCTCACAAAATGCCTTTTATGGATTAATGTGGTGCATGCATTACATATTGGCTGAGGTCGTCTGTTTGCTGTGGCAGATTTGAGGGAAGGGCAGCCATGATCAAAAGGATTTGGAGAGGAGTACAGCAGCAGCCACAGCTGTCTCCAGATTTAATGGACGTAAATGGACGTTTTGATCAGAACCAAAACTTGGCAGTTTGGGTTTGCTTTGAAGGCATGAGTTATGGTCTGTCCCCAAAAAGCAGGGGTAKTGTATCTCAGGATACAGATGGTGCCAGAACTCAACCTTAAACAGCTCTTTGCTGTTGCTGACCATGGCTTTAGCTGGCTGGTGCTGGGAAGGGCCAGCAGTCACACGAGGTCACTGCTGTGGAAGCAAGACAGGCATGGAATCAGATAGCAGACATTTACCTGGCATCTTATGGTCCTAGTCCTGCTATGACTTTATTTTGTCTCTGCTATCAGCCTAGCCAGAAGCTATTGCTGGCTGTGCTGCCATTCAGAAGAAAATTCCAGATTTCATTCATTCAAGCCAAATCTCGACCTGGCTAATGAAACACAGAGCAATCCAGACCAGGCCTATCAATCACTTGGATTGACTTTTACATTTCTTGAAGGTAGAGAAAATCTTAATAAATATCAACTGCTGGAGATTTCTGACACTGCAGAAATTTTCCAGGCTGCTGATGGAGCAGAAGTTAACCAGAACCCAGTGCATATGCTGGAGCTCCAAGGCTGAGGAATGGAGAGGACCACAGGGAACTGAGCCCCAGCCAAGTGTGCATAAACCACCCAGAGACTCATGGCGWGCAGGAAGGGAGAGGAAAGTGAATAGCTAGAAAAGAAAAGCTAAAGAGGAGAAGCTAGAGAAGAAAGGAAATAGCTAGCTCAGAGAATTGCAGGGTGGTATTGGAAGACCATAAAACCCAAGATCTGCTATTTGCATTCGAGTTAACTCCTCATTACAAAGGATATGGAGTCAAACGTCTTCTGCCTGCAAGAGAAGTCTGTTCTTTAACCCTTGACCCTGAATAGTGAATTTAAGCCCCTGTGATTAGTGAATTTTTGTCACCTTAGAAGCAGCAGCTCATTGGACTCCAGCATGCATTCAAAGCACATACCTATGCACCTGACTAGAACAGTTTTTATCCCAAGACAGCTCAAGCGGGAGCATGTTGGCTAAAAACCAAGGGAGACCTAAGGTACACCTGCAACGTAACCTTAACCCAAACACATGCACAGACAAGAGCTGTGTTTGGAGAACCAGGGCTGGAGGAACTTCTGCTGAAATAGCCCCACTGCCACCCCTAGCAGCCCAATCTCTCTACTCGTGGTTCACACATGGGCCTTGCAACATGGCTGATCAGCAAGTGCCCAAATATTTCTTTGAGCAGTATTAGTAAGGAAATCTGCCTACAGTAGTGGTGCAAGCTCAAGTTGCAGACCTTTGCCGCAACAGTGTGAATGCTGCAAATCCCGCCCCCCTTGCCCCTTTCCCCATCGCTAGCTTCACTCCATATGTGAATCAGTGCAAGATGCTCATTCTTTTCCGGCCTGTTTCAGACCAAGACTCATTTGCAAGAGCTCAACTGTCATCACATTTATTTTTCTTCCTCATGCTTTTCTTGGCCCGGCCTGCTGGGCAGTGATGGTATGTGGACACAAGGGACCCCAGATGTGTTATGAAATGATGCAGAGGCATCAATGTTTTCACATCAAACGGATGGGGTTTTCTGCCGAACGCCAGCTCATTGCAGTCAAGGTTGTTTAAGGGCTTGGGCAAGAAGGAAAGCAGTGATGAAAACAAAGGAGGAAAGAAATGCCTAAATGCAATGTTCTGGGGGAGATGATTTGGTTTTAACAGGGCTGATTATGATGCACATGCAGAAATGGAGTTGCTGAAAACCAGCTCCACCAACGTCTCTGCAGATAAATGTCTGCAGTTCTCTGTGAATGACTCAAACAGGCAGCAAATAGAGGCACATACCATATAGCTTTATTTTACAGGCATTGTTTCTACAAAGTGCGCTCTGAACGCTCTGCAAAGGTAGGGCCTGATCCTGCCAAAATAAATTCCTGCACTGAACTTTGAGCACATGAATACTCCCACAATGGCAAGCAGATGGGTGTTTTCTGGTACAGAGCCAGAAGCGATATACTACAACAAAAAGATGGTGAGAAAGGAGGGAAACTCAGGGGCAGGTTTGGAGCTCAGGTATCCCCGTGGTGCTAAGACCAATGGCAGCAGTTGTGGGTGAGCTGTTCAAGTGTTATAAAGAAGCTAAAATTATTCCCCCTCTCAGGACCAGTGGATTGCAGCATAAGCATGTCCCTGAAAGCCCTCAAGGTTATAGTCATGCTGACTGAGCCTAGGTTATGATGAGACCAGTTTGGTTCAACCAAAGTGCTGTTTTGCTCGTCCCTGCAGAGACGCACTGAGACATATCCCGCCCCAGCTAATCTATGCCATGAAGACAGAAATGAGGTTGGGAGTCAAGAACACTCACCCTCCCTGGCAACTTGGAGGCATCTAACAAGGCTCTGCTGTCACCCAAGCTAACAGACCCTGCCCACCACCGCAGGAGTACAGGTAGCTGCCTTTCATACTGCAGCCTCATATAATTGGGAAAGTTCAGCACTGATATCTTTCCCGTGCCTCAGTTTTCCACTTTAGAAATGAAGATAACAATATTCACCAATTTTTAGTGGTTGCTGAAAAGCACTGTGTCGTATTTCCGTATATATATTGGCACATCCTGGTCCAAACTGCAGGAGAATAGCTATGCTGTAATTAAAGCAAAACCTTATGAACACATATAGCCTGAATTTGGAGCCTGTGTTACAAAGAGTTTTTTCTCTAAAGAGGAATTGATATTCATGTAATATAGCCCTGCTGATCTTCTAGGAGCCCTCAACTGTGCAGGAGACTTTAAGACAAGCCATGTGATGCTTTCTGTCTGTAGCACTCCCTGGATTTTAAACCAAGCACCCCTGGTGTGATATATTTTGATTTACTTATTATATGAGTCTTTTTCAAAACCTCTGATGGTCTGTTTTTCACATGTTCTGTGACAGTGGGGAAGGGAAACTGAGGTTGCGCAGCCTACTTCTAATGCAGTGCCAGGACRCATTAACACCGAAGGGGGGGAAAAGCATTCCTAAGTAGTAATAACCATTAAATAAAAAGGAGAGAAGTGCAAGCCAGAAAAAGGAGAAACAGAAGCCTATCAAAAATATCATTAATAAAGGAGAACAAATACACTGAACAGACTCTTTCAAACTTGTGCAAAACCACAGATACAGTGTAGCACTTTGCCTGCTTGTAATAAATGGGAGGTGTCATTAATTGCTACATGCCATCGAGGTGAGCAGAGCAGTGTGAAACCACCAAAGTATGTTGGAAGAAAGTTTGTGCCCAAAGCCAGGCATTTTTGGCAAATATTTACAATTTCTCATTCCTCGTGAAACTTTGCCATTTCTCCCCACGTGGCAGACTTGGAGCTCTATGGGAAGGGACTGAACATTACACACTTCACAGATGATCGTTGAAAAAATCTTCCCCTTCCAGATCAGGGACTTTTTWAAAAAAAAAATTCAAATAATAAATAAATACATCATTCCTGTTAAAAACAAAAAGGTGTTTTGAGTTCCCACTGGCACACAGAAGACCAGCAGTCCTGCAAACAGCAGGACAAAAGTAACCTGTTTTCCTACAGATACGTGTCTCTCCCTTGATTTTTGTAGCTGAATTAGGTTAAGATTTCTGTCATCTCTGCCCAGACCTATAAAATTCCTCTCTTGTTCCTTTTACAACCCTCCTCTCAGGACAAGCTGGCTGTGACATGGGAGCTGCTGTGTGCAGCAGCAAGAATTGGGCCAAAGTGATTAGAAGCAAACTTGAGACTGTCCAAACCTCAGGTTTTTTTTAGTTTTTTTTTTTCCTTTTTACCTCATTTGCCAATTTCCCATAAAGGAACAGAATTTTGTTATTTAGATATTTACCTTCCTGTCAAATTTGCTTGAAATCAGCCAGTGTGTTCAAGTGTGAGAAGGGGCATGAGGACATGCAGAAACACATGGACCCTGACCAGGTGACTGCCTCAAGTCCCTTTCCCTTCCCTTCCCTTTCCCCAGACACCCTATGTGGACCTGAAACATGGTGAAATTCTTCTCAYAGTGGGTGAAACTTTTGCAGCAAGGGCTTTTGTCTCACAAACAGAACTATGACAGTAGCAACGGTCCCTTCTAGGGCTGCAATGGGTGCTCCCTCAGTGCCTGAGGTCAGTGGCATCTTCAAACATTGTAAAATGTTATTTTTTCCTCTTTATCTGATAACAGCATTTTGTGCAGGGAATGTGTACAGCATGCACCTCGTTCCCTTCTTTGTGTAAGAGGTGACAGTTTAATTTCTGCACCTTTCCCCTTGCTGGGTGCACCCCTCCCGCCCCACTGCCACTCCTGGGCTGCTAATGCAGCCATCCTGCTGCGGTAAGCCCCTCTCTTGATGCATGCTGTCTTTTTTCCCCTTAGAAAGCCCCCCCATTCAAATGCATCTGCATAGGCTCCCTCCCTGAAACCCAATGCTCCATGGCTCCTTACTTCCTGAAGCAGGAATGTTTCTAACCCAGGTTTCCTAAGGAAGTGCGATTCCATGTCTCTATCTGGCTATTCTTCCAGTTCTCCAAAAAAACTTTTGCACTTGGACAATTTCAAATAAATTTCTCGGAGGGAAGGCAGCCTTAAAGACCCAAATACTGAGAGTTATAAGAAGCAAGGCAAGACTAGAGTAATATGTCTCCTGGGCATCCCCAGCTCCCAGCAGTCAGTGGGTTGGGAATTTGCTGAGTTGGAGACTGTATCTGAGCCCAGGCCCCCATGTAGGAAGAATTTGTTAGCTCATATCTTATGATCCTAGAAACTGGATTGCTCCCCCTGCTACAGAAAGAGGAAAATACCTCTCATTACGCTTGCCAATCTGACTGAGGGCTGGGGCTTGGAAGAACCCTTCCCAAATCCAAATTTGAAGTCTGGCTTCCACAGCAATACCCACCATCCAGACAGCTCTCTCAGCCATCTGCTCACTTATGTTAACTCACAGTATGGGATTTTAATTTACAATGTCTTTTTTCTTTTCTCTGCAACATCACTTTGCTTAAATCTAGCTTACTCTTCTTGACTCAAAGAAATGGCAGAGGGAAAAGTTTCTTCTTTAGACTAGTGGCTCATGCCTGCTTTACCAAAAAAGTATTGAAATCCAGTAATATTCAGTGTAAGACTGCAAGAAAGGAAGTGGGAAGTAAATCGGGGATGTTGTTCCTTAAACATATTAAACCAAAGGTTCATATCACTTTTGTGAAGATAAAAAGCCTATTGACCATTTGATGGTTCTCTTTCATAATCAGCTCAAAATTAGGCTTTGAATATTCATTTATTATTTCTGCTTCCCACATTTTGCTTGCTTGAATGCAAACGCATAGGGGTGACTTCTGTGTTTATCGGCAGTCCCTTCACAGAGGCCCCTCTGACACCCCAGGACCACAAACCACCCAAAGACCACCAGGCTGAAAATCCTGAGCTGCTTCAATCCCCCTTGTCCCAGGCCAGGATTGAGTCTGTGTAACCTGTTCCAGGCAAAAAAGCATCCAAGACGGGTTGCTGATGGGTGCGTGTCCATGGTCCAAAGCTGTCAGCTCACTTGTCCTGCTTTCTTGGCTGTTCTGGGGGAGAAGCCAAGATCTGCACCGATGATGGGGAAAGTAATTACCTTCCAGCTGGGATGCTCAGCTCCTGGCAGGGCCCTGTGGTACTGAGAGGACACTGACTTCTTATTTCCCTGTTTTTCATCAAAACAGCCCTTTCCATAGACTGAGGCTGGAACATGTCCCAAGCAGCCAGTTTCTTTTTCTCATGGCAAGAAGAAACATCATTTGTTAAATCATGCAAATGAGGGACGAGATCAGCCTGTAACATAAACAGACAACCCATTTTTCACCTGTAATTGTTTCTTTGCCGCATTAATAAAAATATGGTGTATATTATGGTTAATGAATATGTAAATGAGAGATGATTAATAACTCATTTGGAGAGAAATGAGAAGATTCATTTACCTTATGGAGTTTCTCTGTGCTTCCTCTCCTCTGTTCGATGTCCTTCCAAATCCCTTCTTGTAGTGCCTGAACAACTGTCAGGGAACTGGGTCCCTTTGACACAGTGAAATAGCAGGACAAATATTGCCAATATTAAAATCAAAACTATGCCCAAAGCATTTGTATTTCCTTCTTTTTGACTGCATCTATTCCCTGAATAAGGTAAATCTTCAGTTGCCCAATAACATTTGGGATAAACATCCTAGTCTGGGCATAAAGGTTTAGGATCCACATTGCAGCTGGATAAATATACCCCCTCGCCAAGGCGTGCTCCCATGGGGGAACCACTGGGTGTGAGCATGGGCTGGTTGAAGGTTTTTTCACTGAAAAGCTCTTTTAATAGGTGACTTTTTTATCCTTTATGAAATCTGTGTCTATGGGCAATATCCCTTTTTGACAATATTATGGGATTTTGGGTTTAATCTGGAAGTTCTCTTCAGAAAACATCAGACAGTGAAATATTTCCCTGACTCCCTCTCCCTCCTCATTTTTGTACAAAGTACCTCCTGTCTGTGCAGGCTTTCCTGTACAGACCCTTTTTTAATCATGTTCCACTCTCTACAGCACTGCAACCACTATATTGACGCCACCAAAACCCTGAGCTTTGCCATGAAAACACTTATTTCCTGAGAGCTGGTGGGTGAGATCTGTTTAACGGGCTGGCAGGCAGACCGCCTTTGAATCCCACATCAGCCCAAGGGGACTGCTCTGGGCTCCCTTCTGCCTCCCATGTCCCAGTGTACATCCAACAGCGAGGCTGCAACCAGGCTGGTGAAGYGAGGAGCAGGGACAGCACCACTGTGTGACATCTTCCATGTGGACTGTGAAGAGTCAGCAGTTGCAGGAGGGGTGTGAGATTGTGCCCGTGGCTTCAAGAGCAGTTTAGCAGGGCCTCCAGGGCAGCTCAGTTACCCAGAGCTGACATCCCACAGTTTGCTTTCCTGGAGCATCAGGTTGCATTTAACAGGCAGCTGTAACCCCAAAAGGGTCTACCCTTTCTGCTCTTTCAGGTTTCACGTATGAGGCTTGCTGGGTCTGCAGTCCATTCACAGAGAGCAAGACTGAGGTCTCCCACATCCTTCCAGCATCACTTCTTTGCCTTTTCTTTCTTAGAGGAGTGAATGTCCATTTGGATGGTACTTCATGAATAAACAAGGTTACCTGGCAAAGAAATCAGGCTTCTGAGTCTGCAGGAAACATCTCTCTTCTCATCAGCTAGTGATCAGGAATATAGCATGGTGATTTATGCTGCTAAACCTCTACCATCTGTGGAGGCTGTGCAGGAGGACCACAGCCTACCTGATCCCAGGTAGTTCTTCAGTGAAACTTTCATCTGACTCCTTCTTTGAAGTTGAGTTTTGCTGTTAGCCCACCTGTGGTTAATATGGAGTGACACCAGGGTAAGACTCAGATAAAGGGAGCGAAAGGGAGACCAAAGACTGCACAAAACCCATGGCCCTCATTGATATCTACTTCCACAGCAAGATTAACCCTGTACCCTTCTTCCTGCCCACAAAGAACAAATACAACCCAGCCCAGGCCTGGATAAGGCAAATTCAGGCCAAATCCTGCCATTGCTGTTTTATTGGTTTCAGCTTGCAGACGGTTGAGGAACCAGCTCCCCAGGTCTCCAGTGTACACACAGTGAATCCAAAATCCGTGCGCAGGGAGCTGATAGTCCCAGGGAGTTCCCAAAGGCAGGGAAGCATGTAGAGAAATTCCTCATGAAGGCATGTGGACATCTGGAGCTGGTTACTGCRGACGGCGCCTGAAGGAGCGAGCGCACATGACTTTGAAACACCTCCACTCATCTCTGGAGGGAGACAGGGTCCAAAGGGGGAATGAGGGATTAGGAGGAGAGCCAAGCCCATTGGGGTCCCTTCCTGTTGCCGGTGCTCTGGGAAAAGCCCTTCCAAATGGTTTCACATGGAAAGATCTGCTCGTCATCCCTGCAGCATGCTGTGGGGCACACACCGGACATGCACCACCCATGCGATCCCACCTTTATGCAGCCAGGCAGTAAACAAGTGTTTGGGACTCTTCCCTGTACACCCCCACAGCCACAAACACTTACCTAAATTGGGGCAAATAGCCCATGGCACTCTCATGCCTGAGGTCCCCTTGGCCCTGAGGGTGGAGTTTCCCTTCTACATGTCTTTAGTCCTGCTGAGTGATCATTGCCCTGGGAAAACTATTCAAAAGCTTAAACTGGTCCCCAAAAATAGTCCCAAGACTCAGCTTAAGCTTTCTTTTTCACAGAAACACTCAGTTAGTCCTAATTACACCCCCTTTCTGGGGTGTAAACACTCTCCTACAAACCTCGTAGCCATCCAGATTGAGATGCTGTTTATTTCTGGGCTCCTTCCAGCTAGGAAATTACTGTCCTGGAGACATGTATGGGAGCCACCAGACACAACATACTGGCGTTTCTGGCAATTTAGGTGTCCACCCTGGAGCTCTCCAAAGGGCCCTGTTTGTTTGACAGCAGAGGCCGTGCATTTTTCAGAAGCATTTTGGCACAGTGTGAGGCTGGGGACTGAACACGATCCCTCAGGTACCAGAGGACTGGCTCTCTGTTCTGCCCTTCTGACTCACTATCACACACTTGCTACTGCTCTGGAAAAGTTAAATGATTGGGAAGAGTGTTGATTTCTGGTTAGGAGAGCATTTGCCAGGGACCCAAACCCACTGACTGCGAGTTCAGTGGTGTCTGTGTCCCTAAACACTTTCATCTAAACCAGTGGCTCTGTCAGACATATGATGAGGCTCATGCCCTGCTCCCACTCTCCCTGTGCTGGTCCTGCAGGTGCCGTCTCTCCAGCCCCTTCCCCAGTGCCGGCTGCCCCAGGCCCTGCCATGATCCATCTGCAGGCAAAGTTTAAGCCTTTCTGTCTGCTGACCCTTTCTACCCTGCGAAGATGCTGGATCCAAGGAGAGAGTCCTGCTCCAGCACCAGGCATCCTGGTGCTGCCAGCAGCTGTGCTCTCTAGGGATGTCATAGCAGAAGTTGGACCAAAAAGTACCATCCTCGCAGTGGCAGTGGGTGCTGGCAGCACCACCTTGGCCCTGGGGGCCTGCATGGGAAGACAGATGGAAGGGAGGAGGAGGACAGACTGCTGCTGCCCTCTTGGAGGTCAGGGGACTGAGACCTGGGGGATTAGAAAGCTTGACTGAGGTCACAGAGCCTGAAGAAAAGGGGATGGCCCCAGATGTCCTGGACCAGGTCTCCCGGGCAATCCAGTATGTTACTCACGCACGACTGGCACGCAGGACATCTACTAGGGCTGCAGCAGCCCACTTATTGCAAATGAGGTCCTAGCTCTTCCCATTCAAGCAGAGGTGGTATGAAAAGCCAAGCTATTTCTCTATATCTAATCTATTTCTCTGAGCCCCTAAGTTTTTTTTTTTTTCTCTGAGCCCCTAAGTTTCACCAGCCTGCTTAATACAGTGCCAGCACATACTGGGACAACTCCAGTGCAGCCAGGGCTTGCCCCACTGCCTGTGTGAACCAGAGTGAGCAGCGATCACACAAACCAGAGTGTCTCCTCCAAGGCACAGAGATGCTGAGAACCAGCAAAGACTATTTACTGGGCCATGATATTGAGCTGGGAAGTGGCAGAAGCAGGCACTGGACCAGCAACACTTGCTCTAACAGAGCTCGGAAAACATCAGTTTGCCAACCTCATCTAAAATGCATCATCTAAGCAAATCCCGGAGTCCCAGGAAGTCTGGGGGTGTTATCCCCTTCCTCAGCTCCTTGCCACGGGCCAAGCCTGACCCTCCACTCCAGGCTGTTTGCAAGCTGAACTCCTACAAGCCCCTGGCTGTGTTGCGAGTTTGCCGTTCTCAGGCAGGCAGGTACACAAGTGCATTGACTGGAGCTCTACGCAGGCGAGAGGAAACAGCCCCTCTGTTTTGTGGCTGGACTTTCTGCTCCAGTGTTCTTGTTTATTTAGTGTTTGTGTCATTTAGCAGTGGGTGCCGGTCACCCCGTTAACACATGCTTTTTTGTTGGAATATAACATCCCCACTGAGGCCCTCCTGCAACCCACTCAGCACAGGCCACTGAAGTACAAGTGCTGTGGTCAAAGGAATTTTCCCTTCATTTTGCTACGATTAGGTGGGTCAAACTGGGCTGAAACTGGGCCTGTAGATGTGTCCTTGTCAGTGATTTTCTGCACATTAACAGACTGATTCTGCAGAGTAACTGGTCGAGGGCTTTAATTTCCTCCCACCTCCTCAGGAGAGGCAGATGTTGACTGCTCAGTGCTTCCTAGGACCTTGCACTAATTCCTTTGAACGCTCTTTGTGCACCCCGTGTCGCTCAACTACAAGGACAAACGCACCCTCTTGTGGCAGCAGTTTAACCTTCAAAGAGTCCGGACTGCCCTGTTGTGAAGGCTCAGATAATTCCTCGACACTGCATGTGCAAGTGAGAAGAGGCACCAGTGTGGGACAGACCAGCTGCATTGGTCATACTCAGCTTGTTTCCTACAATCCCACAGCTCTGAGACCCTTCCCAACATGAGAAGAGGCTTCCTGCTGGGAATAACTGGTTTTGGCTGCGTGGTCTTTTGGGTGCATTGCTGAACTGGGTGTACACAGCCTGGAGGACTGCGGTTGTCTTTAAAGACTGGAGTGAAGAATGCTCTCAGATTGGCGCTTTACTTCTGTAGAATTGCTTTATTTCCATACAATTCAGGTTTTGATTCTGGCTCAGTTTTCAGAGACATTTTGGAAATAAACCTCCCAAGGAGTGTTTGCAGCTACCCCTTTCCTCTTAATCCCAGAGTAGTTAAATCCCCGTACAGAGCTCTTGACACTTTCCTAGCCTTCTATTTCCCCTGTGTCCAACCCTGCAGCCTTATCACAGACCTCAAAATAGTCGTTTTCTTCAGCTCCCAGAGGCAGGTAACTACTCGAGAATCCCAGCTTTCCAGAAACAATAAAACTATTTTCTAGTCCTCACACTTATGGAGGCAAGTTGAAAAATGTAACCCAAAAGGGGGGTCCCAAATGGTACAGCTTCGGTAATTGCCATTAGCCTGAAAGAATTTGATGGAGCCAGCTCTCTCCATAGCTCCTGGACTTGCTGCCGTGTGGGACACAGAAGACACGGGTGGCCCTGGGTCCTTTGCCCCAAGCTGAAGGACAGCAGGCACCGGCTCATGCTTGGTTCAGCTCTGCTGTCTGTCCACCTTCCTGGCTAATATATTCCCGTTTTGTTCCTGCAAGGAAAAGAGAAGGGGCTGTCACCCTACTATTTCATGAGGATTTCTGCCTGACAGCAATCAAAAGGTCCCAAACAATCAAGGGAGATAAAAAGCATGAATAGATGCAGTGGGAAGGTCTCTCCTGAAACTTGATTTAAGCTTCTCAGAGATAGACGTGGACATAGGCGCACATCAGGGCTTATTTACAGCTTACAGAGGACAGCCCTTCCCACCCTGGCGCCATCCATAATGCATGAGGCTTCAAAAGCCCAAGAGGAGCCCACGAGAAGTCGGCTGCTGCAAATCTCCGCTCCCGTGTCCAAGCCGCCGGCGAATGAAGCAAGTGATCGAAGCACGGGAAGGAAAAAGGTCTTTTGTCTGTTTCTCTTCAAGGTTGTTCCTCTTTGAGGGAGGGAAAAGAAAAAAATTAAAATGGAGTTTTGAATAGCCAACTGGTTCAGTGACTGTTCCGTGCTGACTTCCGCTCATGGGCACTTTTCCCGTCGAGCCGTGCTCCCATGCACTCAGCTTGATAACGCCGTGCCGTATGGCCAGATATGTTTAATTGGAGCAAGGAGGCACAGGCTATCCCTTGTGCAATTGTCTGCGCCCTGCTGAGCTAAGTAACCTGTGGTGTCATAGACTGAACCCAGACATTGCTTAATATCCTGGGTGAGACTAGACGGACAGAAATTCAGCGGCCAAGCCGGTTGTGCCTTTTCCATCAAAATGGAAATTTGGCTGGAGCGGCCGCGTCAGTGGAAATTACAATTTCTGCAGGAAAAAGGAAAACCCATGATTAATTGTTCATTCCAATTTTTCATTAAAAACAAGAATCTTAAAATCAATGTTGGTTATAAAAAAAAAGCAGCTGTGTGTTTTGTTTTCTTTAACCCAAACCAGAAGATTTTGACTGGAAATTTTTTGGAAACCAACTGCTTTGCTCAGTAAACCATAAACAGAAGGAAATTGCTGCAATGGTTAAAATAAATGTCTTGCTCCAGATTTCTAAGGAAGAAAAAGCCTGACATCTTTCAGTTGACTGCAGTCAGTATTCCAGCACTTTGACACTGCCACAGATTGTGATAATTTGCTGACCGATAGACCACAGCTCTCGCCAGACCTTGCCCGCTTGAGATGTGCTGCAATCTCAGCCAGGGCAAATGTAGCGGCACTGGGGAACAGCCCTGTGTTATCGAAGCCCTTCCGGATGCTCCAGCGCTAACAGAGACGTGTCCGTCTTCCCGGCTGCATCTTTCCTCCCGATGGAGTTAAGCAGCTCACTCTGATGAACACCTCTCTAGCTCGCCCAGAGCCCCTAGGAAAAAAGAAAAAAAAAAAAAAAAAAAAAAAAAGCAAGATGTTAGGTTATTTATTGATTTTCAATTTGGACAAAGTGTTGTTCCAAAGCCAAACAATTCCTCATTAATGCACCTTTGGTGAATCCAGTGCTGTACCAATCAATTAACACATAAATAATTAAAGCAACATTTTAGAATAAAATGCTCTGTCCAGAAGAAGGCCTGTGATGTGTGAATTATGGGACATTAATTCATATCTAGTTTTCTTAATGGACCTTGACCTTTGGCCTCATGTCTCACAACAATGAAGTGTGAATTAATTCACCATATTTTACGCACTGTCAACTTGTCTCATGTAAATGGAGYGCAGCGCCCCCAAACGGGCACCCCAGGAGCCCGCATCTGCGGAGAGAGTGGAGAGCAGGAGCTGATGGCGTCATCTCTGCCACAGCCTTGGAAGGGCTCGAGGGTGTCTGCACAGGGCACCCTGAGACTCCAGTGGCACCAGGTCATGGCCCTCACACCATCGTCACGATGGGGAAGTACCTTGAAAAATCTCAAATCGGCACCTGGGGGCACCCTGCCTCGCCTGCCTCCCCCACCTGCCCATGCTACATCCATGTCTGCTCTCCCATGCACAGCCCCGGGCTTTTATTTAGCCCAAGCACTAGATATGTGGCCTGGGGATCCCCTTGCAAGGCAAAAATGCCAGCAGGCCCCTTGCACAGCCAGGAGCTCATCTAACACCTTAGTCTGGCCCCTTTGCAGGATCCAGGCATGGGTTCCTGCTGGGTCTAGGCTGTTCCTCAGAGGTGTCCCACCATACCCCAAAACTGTCAGTGCATGTCCCATCCCACAGTCTGTGACTCTTGGGGAAACAGCGAGCAGCAGTGACCCACTGGCTCTGCTGTTCTTTGAGGTGGGACCCTTTTTTCTGTGTTGGCCATTGCAGGAGGATCAGAGGTCCAGCTGCAGTGCAGGGGAGAGCTGAGACCTCCAGCCCAGGGCAGAAACTGCGGTGGCTTTCAGAAGGCAGTGCCAGAAACAGGTGAATGAACCTGCTTCACCCCCGGCCTCTCCGTTCCCTCCTGCCCTTTCTGAGCAGAGACCCAGCCTTGCTTTGCTGCCTCCTCTGCTCCTCATGGATAGGCTGGAAGGTGGAGAGAAGGGAGGCTACAAGGGGATGGCTCTGTTCAGGCTGTTGAGGTGGTCACAGGGCACTGGGGCCCAGGAGCCCAGATGTTGCCAGCCCCCAACCCTTCCCGTGCAGCAGGTTCATGTAACTCCCCTGGACAAACCTTTAGAGCCAGTGCCAACATGGCGAGGTCGTGTGCTCCAGGCCACGTCCCCTTATCAGAGGGGTGCTTCAAAGAAAAGGATGCAAATTCTGTTATCCATCCCTCAAGGTTTGCTCCGTTAAAATCAAATCTGGGCTCCGAACATGTCTGTGCTCCTGCACTCTGAGATGAGCTTTAATTAAGAGGTAAAATTATTAAAGCTTCAAGTTATTATAGCCTCAGGACCCTGGCCCAGTGATATGAAGCAGATGGTCCAGGGGCAAGCGAAAGCCCTTTAATAAAGAAGCGTTTGCAATTCATGAGCATTAATTATGTCCACTTCTCTCATTTTAAAATGTTATGGTTGTCAGACCTGGTATTGTGCGGAAAGCAAGCATGATGAATTAGGCAAACCCCTTCTGGTTCAGGACATATTCTTTGTGTGACGAAAATTAAAAGTATTATCTCCCAGAAGATGGAGTGATTAGAATATTTAAGCATTTGGCTTCCCCTCCCTTCATCAGCTTTTTCCCCTCCGCCTCATCTTCCCTTTCCAGGTGCCCAGCTTTGAGCGTTGCTGGGACGTCACTGGGAGCTGGTGGCTTCAGGAGGGCAGCCTGCGAGCGTAGCACAGAGTGCCGCCCCCACTGGGACCAGGGAGCGAGGGCCCTGGGGTGCTCAGAGCATCTGTTTACCGGAGAACTTGTGCCACCCTGGGCAAGTCATTCATCCTCTCACCTCACCCCCTGCCCGCCCCATCTATTATTTATAAGACCATAGCACATAAAACAAAGAGCTCGGGAGAGGGTTGATCCCAGCTTAACTCTCTGCTTGGCCATAGTTTACCATTGTCATCTATGTGCTTCCTTGCCTGAAAGTGGCGGTGTGAAAGGCTACGGACTGGTCACGCATGCCATGGTGCCCACCCTCAGGGTGCTCGGGTGCTGCGGGTGGCATCCCTCCTGCAGCCGCAGTCTTTGGATGGTGCCCAGGCTCAGGAGCTACATGCACCAGCGACAGCCCTGCCCACGAAAGGCAGGTTAGGTCAGAAGCCAAGAGGGGACATCACAACGTATGGCAGAAACACAGTCCAGATCCCAGTCCAGACCTCCTAAATCCCCACTCACGGTTGCAGTGCAGGCAGTGCCCATCTATCTTGCTCACCTGGGCAGTAAAATAGCCCCAGTGCTAAAGGCCAAGCACTTGGGTCCCCCTAGCAAAGGGGGAACTGGGAGTACCCAGGGCCCAAACATGCACGCAACCCCAGGCAAGACCAACTCGAGCAGTTGCTGTCGCTCTGCCTTTTGCAAAGGCCGGGGCTGATGCATCGTACATTAAAGCTCTGCCTGTTCAGGGCAAAGAATGATCTTAAGGCCCATTGAGCATCAGAGAGTCTCCAAATTCCCAAGCGCCTGCATCAGTCGAGGGAGAGGAGGGCAGAAGTTTGTGCAGAGCTGCCCTAGGGCCAGCCAAATTTCCTTTTGCTGCTAATACTTCCAGCAGCCGACTAAAGCCAGCCTTTGGCTTCCCAGAGAAGAAGGAAATATTGAACTGTCCCTTCTTTTTTTCCCAGAGAACAGCCACTACTGATGAAGTCAGGTAAATGTATATGGGATGCAGCAAATGGAGAAATCTCGCTCTCCTGGTTGGGTGAAGCTTTGGCTGAATGCCTTGATCAGCACTAGGTGGGCTCTGGTTGCTCAACACAGGTATAGGCTAACTGGAGAGACTGAAGGAGGTAAAACTCTTTGTCTTGGTGGTAACAGAAGAAATATAGGTAGGGCTGGAAGAGACAGGCCAAGGAGGCGTGGGAAGCATAGGGAGCTCTTCTGCAGAAGAGCAAGCAGGATGCTCAGCCAGCAACAGCGCTGCCTGCCCACACGAGCCCTGAAAACATGACGTGCATAAGCAGTCATCCTAGCACATTGGGATCCCCACAAAGCCATGTGAAAATGCCACCTTTTCCCTCATTCTTGTCCTTTGCCTTGCCCCTCCTCTTTTTCCTCTGTGTGCTTGAAGTAAGACCACCTAAAAGCATGGGAGAGGGACCAGTGGCTCCACCGCAGGGAGCTGTGGCCATGCAGCAGTGGCATTTTCCCCGCACGTTACCCAGAGCATAACCACCATCTGTCTACTACACCTGTTTGGTGAAGAATTACAGAGCCTTCCAAAGGGTGTAGTGTGGGGCCCCCTCCTTGCCCCGCTCTCGGGGGATCCGTGTGGATAAGCATTGCTCAGGATGCTTGCTGCTTTAATTCAGACCTTGAGAGCTCATGTGTTTCATTGCAAAGGTCCCTCGGCTGATCCTGAGAGGAGGAACCATGCTGGCAGGCAGCTCGGTGAAGGACAAATCTGTTCAGGTGCAGTCGGGATGTCCTAACACTCTGCTGGCCCAATGCGGGGTTAGAAATACAGCGGGGACAGTGAATAATTCTTTCCGCCTTTCACTGTGATGACAGTTTCATTTTGATTGCTCTGCTCCACAGCTAAAAAGCTTCTTCTTGCATTTTCTTAGGTACAAACTCAGGTTTTGCAGGCAGGGGAAGTCTAGCCCCATGCCTGATGTTATGAGGCTGGTGGGAAAGAGTGAGGGGTATTAACTTGCTCAGACAGACAGACTGCTTCCCAGCCCTGGAGGGCATAAGATAACCCAGTCTGACCTTACAGCATGAAACCGCCTGTCCTCCCCGCCAGCACGCCTGATAATAGCTTCACCCACTACACATCCTTGYTTAAAGATGACATCGTTTACATTTGTAGAGATTTATTACTTCTTTTTGCCCTGAACTAAGCCCCATTTTGTGACTGGTTAATGGGAGAGAAGCCCAGGACTGGAGGAGATGAGGGACCTATCAGTGCAAGCCCCTCAAAAAGGCCCCAGAGCCAGCTGAACACCATGCCCAGGAGGTGAATGAATCCACTCTGAAAATAGACTTATTTCCCATTCCAAAATGGAACAAAAATGGGATTTCCATCCCAGGCCTTCCTCTGTGCTGGGCACAGAGATGCAGGGAGCTGCAGTGCCGGACGCCAAGTCTTCCGAGAGCGGTCACAGGGGTCGCGTGGGCAGCAATGCAAGCCAGCCCAGTTGGACCAGTTTGGAGGCAGGGGTCTGTGCTGAAAACAGGTACAGGTAGAGACTCCTGTAAACACAAGGGCTTGGTGTGGTACCTTGAGGCCTCCATCTTCAAGGGGCTCTTACCTCTGCTTTGCAGGTGGGGAAACTGAGGCAGCACTGGCTTACACACAGAACAGCATTGCAAAGCACTGTTTTGAAGGCAACTTAGTCAAACCAATCCAAAAGGCTGTGTGGGTGCTCAGCTCTACTCAAAGATGAGCTGTCTCACCCTCTGGCACTCAACTATTCCCCAGCAAGAACAGGGAGTTAATACAGCCAGGAGTGTCCTACACAGGGCTGGAGGACAGAGACTGGAAACACAGCCCGGGGCCCCAGCCCAGCTCTGCTGCAAACCAGGATGAGATTTCCCACCTGAACAGAAAGCATGATACAAAGGGAATTCCTTTGTAAAGCACTGAAAGGTCAGGTTGTGCAGGGAGCAGGCTGTGTAGGAAGGAGGTAAATGGAAATTAAGAGAAAAAAAGAAAAAAAGAAAGGCCTCTTTTGAAGCTAGAAAGGACTCGTGCCCCTGTGACATGCCCCAGTGAAAGCAGTTCAGACGCATGCACGACTCAAAGCCAAGCAAGTGGCCAAATGTCATGTTTACTACCAGCACCCGAATCCAGCAATCTGCTCTAAGGGCTAGAGGAACCTGCTTCCCTCTCTTACATATTTCCAGGGATCAGAGGGTTTGTTGTTTGCCTGTCAGCTTCACAGGGTTTTATTTTTGCTTTGTGATTTAATTCCGGCCATGATTTATTTATAGCCATGCTTATAAAATATGCAGCCCCTTCTGAAGCCTCTGTCCACATGAGTGCTTGCAGGGACCGAAATAATTGCCGCATACATTGCCGGGCGAGCACGGCCCCATAGGTAACACTTCCAGGCTGCTGCAGGACTGTGGAGCGTCTTTTCTGAGACGGGGAAATTCAGTCAGGCAGTGCCCCACATGGCTCATTGCTATTAACACAAAATTTCATGCTCACATTCCCATCCCTTCCTCTGCTGCCCTTGTCCAGACACTTCTCCCTTAGGTGAGGCACAGTTTAGTGGAGTGGACAGCCAGGATGGTCCCCCCGCCCCCTTTGCACACCTGCTAAGCCACATCTATCCAACAAGAGGCTCTCCCCTGTGTCACCCCTGTGTGCCCCAACGTCATTGCCTCGTTCTCTCATGCCTGTCTCCCACAACCACCCTGGGACCCCACCAACCAGCCACACGGGTGTCTGACTGTCCTGGAGCAGCTGGCAGGGCTCAGAGCTGCAGCGAGGGCTCTCCAGCTATGGCTTCGCACCCCAGACCTCTCACCACTGTGGGAGCTAGTGCTGCAGCTGGCACCCAGCATATCTTGGCCACAGCCAGCGCATTGATGATGCCTCTGTCCCGCTCCATCACCAGCAAGTGCATGCCCTGATGTGTCCCAGTGTTGGCCTCCTCAAGGGAAACCAGCTCAATTAACTATTTCAGAACAAGCACATCAGAATAACGTGTMTTTTGGGGAACAACCCAGCCTATAGCGATAGCGTGCTCCCAGCATGCTGCAGAAAGGAGTGAATCTCACCATCACAGCTCAAAGGCTTTCAGAAGCTATTGCCACTGCACAGATACATCCCACTGCAGCAATGCTTGTCCCAAGGACATCAGCAAGGGTTGCTCCAAGACCTCTTCAGAGAAGGGGCAAGCAGCTGTGCTGCAAGTTTCTGAGAGGAGAGCACTCTGGAGAGCCCTGGAAAGCTGGCGGTGGTTCAGAGTCCAAACAGGCACGGAATTACCAACAGCAGACTCCTCTCCAGCACAGATCCTGCCTGAAGGACCATGAGCTAAACCTGCCAGGAGAATCCAGACAGAGCCGAGTCCCAGGTTTGCCCCCAGCCCTTGCCTCCTGTGGGACAGCAGCCCTGCATCTGTCCTTCAAAGGACATTAGATGCACCTGGTAAAGCAGCTAACAGCACATGCCTAGCAGACATGCAGGCCTCATTCCCTTGCCCACACAAGGACTCAAGCCTGTCTAAGCATCTAAAACATCCAGCTAGGGCTGGCGGATACGACGCAGGACTTCCAGGAGAGCTGTGCATTTTAGGAGCAGCATCTGGAAGCCTCATAGGACTCCCCTTAGCAACTGGATCCAGCCCACAGCACCAGCTCTCCCAATTCAGGCACTAAAGCATGGTTGTCCCTGTGAACACTCTATGTCTATACTTCCCCAGCAGTCTGTACTTAGATCAGCAAAGCCCAACATGGAATCAGCTGCAACTGGGGGCTCCTCAAGGATAAACCCTCAAAACTCCACTGACAGCTGTGGGAACTCAGTCAGTGGCTTGCACACAGATGCCATCTTTGAGGGGTTTGCACCAGGAGCCAAATATTGCCTGCGCAGCCCCGGCTGGTGCAATGACCATGGGCAAGAGCCAGCTTATACCCCTGCCTGCATCACAGTGCATCCAGGCTGTTCTTATGGCTGGCAGACTCCACATAAACAACCCCCTCTTAGGATTATTAGATATACCATTACCTCCTGGCACCTGTGGGTCATTTGCAAATGCAGTTATTTTCTTGCATGTGCATGCATGTCATTTCCATATGCAATTATCTCTTGACATGTGGGTGTGGGCACAGTCTCTGGACCAGCCCCTAGTACCTGTGCATGCACTGGGAGCCCGCGCAGCTTGCAGCCTGCCCAGCCATGTGCCGGCTTTCCAGGCACAACATTGTGGCCAAAGGAGGATTAAATCCCTCTGACATTTCTCCTCCACAAAAACCTCCTTCTTTGGCTAACCTAAAAATCAGCATGCATCATCCTAGTTGATCAGCAAACTTCTTTCCCCTGCTCTGCCTGGTCAGTGCCTCAATTTCGGGGTCACCCTCCCAAAAGCATGGGCTGTGCATTCGGAAAACGTGACCTGCAGAACCTTGCTCATGGCATGCTGGGCCACCAGGGCTCCAAAACCTCCCTGCACTCTTGCTCCACCTGCTCCTCAACTGCCAAAGGGTCAGGTGCAGATCTACCTACACCAGCACAGCCAGGGGCACCGCACCAGGTCATGTCTGCACTCAGGGGGTCTCTCATTAAGGGGGAAGAAAAGAGGAAAAGAAAAAAATGAGATGCTGAATACCAGGAAAAGGGAAAGTAATTCATTATCCCAGCTTACTCCCAAGCCTATTAAATACTCCCTGGCCCTTTGGCTTGGGTGATAGGAAATACTGCCCTGCACTAGGGCAGATGGGATCACTCCCAAATCACCCCCAGGTGCTTCACGGTCAATTAGAGGCAAGCGCAGAGCAAGGGAGAGGGGTTAAAGATTACGCAAAGGGCCAGGCCAGTGACACAGCGGGGAGCTCCTCTGCTCATCTATATCATAGACACTAATTTGGTTTAATTTACTTCAAAGACTTTCCTGTAGGCTGTGGCGTATGCAGGACTGGGATCTCTTTTTCTCCAAAGAGGTTTGAAGGGGGCAGGGTCCTTCTTCTTGAAAGCATCCCAGGGAGAGTGCTTTGGGTTTTGTTTTTTTTTTTTTACAAGGCTTTCTCCAAAGGCAGATAAGAGGAAACCCTGGGAAATGAAAGCCAAAAAAGTATATATGAAAGGAAACGCAAGCGACAAAGACTGAAATGAAGCCTCTGAAGCAGTTTAAAATACAGCCTGTCTCCACCCAGCACCATCAGAGTGGCAGTAAAACCGTCCTGCAAAAAGCGAGCCAGGGATTCCCCAGGAAAGCATGTCTTTTGGTGAAAGTTAAAGATGTTTAATTATCCCCCAGGAAGCAAGTAAACCAGGGACAACTGGATGCTTTTATCCTTTCATCAGTCCAGAAAGAAGTGGCTTGTTAATTCGGTGAGGTTTAATGTGAGTGTAAACCCAAGTAAACAGCCACACAGGCAGTGGGGACTGCAGGGCACAAAGCGGGACAACCCCCCTCCCCTCCTACTGGACACAGATCTGCTTTCCCCAAGCCATTTCCATCAGAGACAGAAATCCCACCACTGCTGAACCTGTGTCCTTAGTGCCTCACTTGAGCTGTCCTTCAGTGGTGGGTGCTTCCTCAGTTGGTTGGTTGGTTGGTTGGTTGCTCTTTCCCATGGATGCAAGGGTCACAGTGTTTCGAGAGCTAAGAAAGCACCAAAAATCCCCAAAGCATTGCTAAAATGGCCTCACACAGCATGGCTGTCAGCTCTGGGTCAGTGAGGTGGGCATGCAGTCTCAGCAACAGCATTTTGGCCTTGCTGCCTTGTGCCTGGGATGGGTCAAAGCAAAACACATCAAACAGAGCAGGGATGAAAAGGACTCCACAAAGTACTCACTAGAGGTAGACTAAAAACTAACTATCAACAAGGCCTGGCATTGCTTTACCGACCTGTGTCCCTGTCCAGTGGTTATTAATGATGCAAAGGAGACTGTCTTATTCCCCCATGCTGTGTAGTATAATGGACCCAAGTTACCAGCCCAGTACTGCACCGTATGGAGCCATGACTGCAGAAAACACCCAAGAGCTGCTTTGTGCTTTCCTTGGCAGCCCTAAGGAAAGGCCAATGTGCTGGAACAGTAGTCAAGCAGCCTTTCTTTTCTGCTACACGCTGTCCAACACAGGCCAAAATCTCCCAGTACTGTGTCTAGAGGTTGCCTCCTGAACCTGTTCCCTGTTTTCTGCACAGCAAGGACTCAGAAATAGGAAGCACCAGGAGATCTTTATTATTTGCGAGCATCCTTCTACCACCAACTATGCACTGAAGCACATGATCCAGCATCCACAGCAATGGAGAGAAGGATGGCTCCAGAAAGGGGGCTTGGAGCAGCCCCTGCCTTTCCAAGCTCTGCTTGACACGTAGGAGAATCCACCTGCAGCATGACACCTTGGGCTGGTCCTGAGCACCTCTGCTTCACAGGCTCCTTAAAACAGCTGCTGGGCTGGAAGGGAGCAAGGCAGAGCTGCTGGCTGGAGCTAGATAGCTCCATGCTCGGTGCCACAGCACCATCTGATGGGACCACCTATGTGGGGCAGCAGGAAAACCTGTTATTAAACACACTGTTTCCCAGAGATTTTTTTTTTCCCCATCTTTTTTTCCTGTAAGGCTGAAAAGAGCCCTTTGCTGCATGGAGCAGGCATCAATGACCGAGTTTCTCAGGGAGGTGGCAGGGGAAGGGAAAAGAAACTCCAGAACTGGGGACACTGGGTCACTCACACGCCCTTGGGGGGTATCTGTCATGGAACTGAGCTCTTCAGGGGTGGTTTGCTTTAAATACCTTTCCTTCTCTCCATCAAAAATGGGTCTTTTAGATAAGAAAAACAGAAAAGGACCTAGCTCTGACTGGTTCTCCAGGCCTTTGGGCAAGTTGTAGCCTCTGAAATTTGGGCTAGACCCACCAAACTCTCCTCCATGCCTCTACAGCATCTCAGCATCTCCTGACTTCAAAGCAGGGGAAATAAGCACTTGCATACTCTGAGTCAGTGCTCAGCACCTGGACTGAAGAGGCAGCTCCCAGTGATGGCCAGTGCTCCCCTGGATCGGCCTGTCTGCATGCCAGAAAGCCAGGGCGGCCTCCCTGCGAGGGGAGAGGGGAGCCATGCGGGAGGAAGCACTCCATAAATCACGCACACAATAAGGCGGTGTTCAGGGAAGCATCGATAATCACTTTAAATAATTACAGGGGAAAAAGTTGACCAAGGGAGAATAGGAGGGCTCCAGGGTCAACTCCGGAGGGCAGAGACAAGCGGGAGAGGTTTGAGGGCAGGCTTTGGGATCAGGATGGTGGAGGGACGGGAGGGCTCAGGGGACGGGTAATGGGATGCAGAGCTTTTCAGCTCACCCACGCCAGCTCCGAGGCCATATAGCAAACCAGGGAGAGGTGACAGGCAGTGTCTAGAGGAGGCAGAAGCCCCGGCTTGGCCTGCAGATGGGGAATCGGGAGCTAGAAAATCTTGTTCTATTTCTAGCAGGTTCAGGACAAAAAGAAAAAGCTAAAAAAACCCACAAGGTCTTGCTAGAATCTCAAAGCTAGCTGAGACTATTTCAGCCAAGTCCTATATGGATCTAAAAGTACCTTCACTAACCATATCCCAGCTCCAACCCACTTTGGGGAAATCCAGCCTTAAGCACTCCTGTGCTTGGCACAGTTTGGCTGGGGAGGTCTGGAGTGGCTGCTTTCATTCAAGACTCAACTGTGTGCTTTTTTATTTTATTTTTTTAAATTATAGTCATATTTGTTTTAATTAACCTGATTACAAAGTAGCTATAAAACCTGCTCAAATCACATGCGATTTGAGTCTTGTTCTGCTAGTCCTAATCAGGGCTAAAATGGGAAGCTTCAGAGAAACACACTCCATCCAGGACAAGTTATTTGACACTATTTATGTCACATAAAACCAATGGAAAGAAATTTGCCACCCTTCCCAGCTCTTGCTGAATGGCAGCAATAAAATGAATGTGAATGTGGTTCATTTTATTTAGTTAATAAAAACAGAGTAAGCGGCTAATTTAGTCAAGGAAGAAAAGAAAATTAGAAAGATGATTTATRTCAGGTCTGGTTGATTTGCAGTGAAAGGGTCACTTGCCTGCGCTATTTCCTCCATGTAGATTGTGTGGGTTAATTAATTGCATGTTGCTAAGAAACTTTGCCACTTTGCTGATTGACTGGATTTTATCATGAGGCATGTCTTACACTCTCTGTGAGGTACTGGCTCATGACATAGACTTACAGTCTCAAATGCTGTATTTGCTTGTTGTGTCTTCCTTAGCCATTGATGGATGCCCATCAAGAGGATGAAAAGGCCTAGAACATCTTAAGGTGTCTTTGAGAAATCTCCAAGAGCCTGGATCAACTGCAAAGAGCTGTGCTCCCTCCCTCGCAGTTCCTCTTAATGTGTCTAGGCTAAGCACTCCCTATATGAGTCACACTGGAACGATCCGATTTCTTGATTTTAACAGATTATAGTCTCTTCTTTCTTCTGTCAGCCACTATGGTCACGGAGGAAGCCTTCCCAGCATGAACTGATGAAACGTTGTCTGACAAAAGAAATCAAATCAGACCACTAATTATTTGGAACTTAATGATGACGATAACATTTGGATTTCTCAAGTGCTTAACTGAGTGAGATGAGCATACTGTCACTCACTTTTTATTTATATGTGTAAAGACCACGTTGGTGAAAGAAGAAAGAGGAGTTCATAAAGACAGCCAAAGGGCACCAAAGGCCAACAGCCCTGGCTGGGCATCTTGTGAAGGAGCTTTGTTGCGAGCTGTTGCAAGGAGACTAGGCTGACACCCCAACCGTTCCCCTTAGGGAGAAGGGCAAGTTCCCACCTGGATCTGCAGCATGGCCAAACCTGGACCGAACACACTCCATCTGCTCAGCTCTAGCAGGAGGGGCTTCCGGGAGATCTGATGCTTTGCAAACTGTCGTCTTGAAGCTGAGCTGCTCCTGCCCGGCCTGATTTTAGAGCTAGGTCATGCACTGGTTGTGTCTCCCACCGTGTCTCCGAGGGCACGTGGCCCGTGGAGCAGGGCCCTTGGCAGGAGCCAGGCTCGAGTGTTACTGCGGCCCCTTCCCCGGGAGGTCCCGCCTGCTCGAGGAAACGCAGCTCGGAAGTGCCACCATCCGGCTGCAGCCAGGACTCACAGCGGGCTGAATGGGGAGAAAGGACTGCACACAAAATATCTGCTCCTAAACCTCGAGTATTTTTATTCCTTCCATAATTTTTCAATTTACAAGGCAGTAAATGAAAGAGGAGGATGAGATTTCCTTAGCACTTTTTTTCTGAAGTATTTACTGCTGAGAGCACTAGAAAAGCCATTTAAACAATTACTTTTATGATGCAACATGCATTAAAGAAACTTCCCTAATATTTTTTCAACCCCTCTTTGCCATTCCTCACCATATTGCTGCTGTTCTCCTGTTCAGCTAGCTGTTTTATTGGCTTCCTCAATTTTAATTGGGCTGTAGCCCCAGGGTGCACTGAAACTCTTGAGTCCCATTTAGCTTAGAGCATGCTTACAGCTGATCAGCCAGAAGTGCTGCGTCCTGCCTTAATGTCTTTTGTCATCCTGTGAGCTGGGAGAGCAGCATGAGGGGAACTGAGCATCTGACATGACTGACGACTTGTGCACGAGGCTGGATGCAGCCAGGGAGGTTTGGGTGTAGGAGGGGATGACAGCAGCCCCGGGACAGTAAAGCCCAGGGGCAGGCAGTCAAGCAGAGGGATGTCCCGTGAAGGAAGAGGAGACGGTGACAGCAGAGAGGACCACTTGGAAACAACGACTGGAGCTGCTGATGTGTTTTGTCCACAGCAAGGCCGGCTGGGGCACACTGTGCAGAGCCAATGACACACCAGCCCCTGTGGCTGGGTTTGGGGAGAGGCAGCTCTGTGAGCCTGCAAGGATACGGCCCTAGGGCCCTGTGCAAAAGTGTCAGCATGCTCTGGACTGGGCTCACAAAACAGGCCATCTGACACCCAAAACAAAGCGAGAGAGAGAGAGAGAGAGGGGCCATGAAAACACCCCAGGAGAAATGCAGGGTGAAGGAATCAGCAAGAAGGAGGCAGCACTGAACTCTGGAGAGGCCCCCGCGCCAGGCGAGCAGCGCAGTCATGGCCAAGGCCACAAGGCTGAGTTTGTCTGTCCCTCCTCAAGTGCTTGCTCCCCTCTCAGTGCCTGCCAGGAGCAGCCACAGCCTCCCCCATGCAGGGACCCCACTGCACTCGGTCCTGCTCACCGCTGCCCTTCTGAGGCAGATTTCCCACCCTGGGTGCTGGTGGTCTCCAGATCCTTTGTGGAGGCAAGCTCGTGGACTAGGGTTTAGAGGACCATCACCATGACCATTCGATGTAACAAGGGGTGGATTGAGGCCTGGTACATTCAGGTTGGCTCTTAGGAAAGAGTTTTTCACTAGGAGGCTAAGAGGCCACCCAAGGAGGTCAGAGTTTCTACACACTGGGAGGTTTTCAAGGCTCCAGGTACAAAGTCTAACTCAATATTGTGTCAATGACAGTCCCACTCCAAGCAGGAGATGGGACTACAAGACCTCTGGAACTCCCAACATTTCTATGAGTCACTTTTTGTGCTTTAACCCACCAGCTCCCAGCAGGGAAAAGTCCCATCTGTGCTCCAGCAGGCAGGAGGAAGGGGGGGGGGGGCAGCCTGGTGGGGGGCAGCCCTCGATGTCACTGACCCCATGACTGAGTCCTGCAGGCCCAGTGGCTGACACAGAAGCCAGGTGATGCTCTCGTTCCCCAGGGGAAGCAGACAAATCCCAGCATACATGGTGATTTTGCTGCAATGCCGTCCCCACTGTGACACCCTGACCATGCACCCACTCCACGCTTAAAAAAAACCCTCAGAGCCTAAGAGGAGAGCTCGCTCAGGGCTGATTGTCACGGAGGCCCAAGAGCAGGGTGACACCGGACCCCGGTGGCATCGCTGGGGCCGGCCGGGCTGCTGCGCCCCGCAGGCGCCCCCGTCCGCCGCTGGGGGGCGGCCTCGGACCACTTTTGCCCCCCGCCCCGGCCCTGCCTGCATCGCTGCGGGAGCCGCAGCAAGGACGACCACAGCCTGGTCCCCTGCCAGAGCCCCCCTGCCTGCAGAGATGCTCGGGGCAGTGAGCATCCCGGTAGGAAAACCCGGCGGGGTTTCTGCCGCACAGTGAGGACACTGGAACCGGGACCGGGACTGGGAGTGTGGGGGGGGGGGCACATCGCACCCCCCATCGGTGCTGTCGTGCTCCACCACCACTTGTCATTGAGGTCAATGATGCACGCGTTGCGGGGGGACTGTCGTGCCCGAGGAGGCTACGTTGTGGCGAGGCAGCGCTCCTTCCTCAGCAGGGCTAAGGGACGCTGTCCTTGCAAAAAGGGGGGGAAGCCCAAACTTGGTGAAAGGCCCCTGTGAAAACGGGTAGCGCAGGTGGACTGCACATTTCCCTCACGCTCACAAAGGTTTTTAACCCCTGCAGCGGTGCTGTCACCCCTCAGCCCCTGTCCCTCCAGCAAATCAGAGCCCCGGGGTGCTCCCAGCCCCGGCTGTTGGGCAGAGCTGGCACCAGGAGAGCAAAGCAACAGCGACTGAGCTCCCAAAATGTCCCCTGACGGTGACTGCCGAGGCACCAAAGAGGCCCAAATTGACTGAATGGAGGCAAAAAAGGTCAAGAGAGACCATTCAAGGGCATCCCGATGCTGTGAAAGGGCCCTTTGCAGAGGGACCGGCCGTAGCATCCAAGTCTTGCCCACTAACTCAGATCCCAGGAGGCCACTGAGGTGTGTAGCATGTTTAAAAACACAGTTAGGAACCTGATTAATAGGGCCTGGCCTTTTCCAACCAGAAATGAGTCAGCTCAAGTGAGCCAGTTTAGTGAGGGAAGGCATCGGGTCCTGTGGAAAATTGGTGGAAATTTCCCTTTTGAACTCCCCCACAGGAAACCCAGTTTGGAGTTGCCCTTTCCAAAGGAAATCCAAACCTTCACTTTGTTTCCACTTCAAATGACATTTTGTTTTCCTTTCTTTTGAAAAATGTCCCTGAGATGAAGCAACTACGCGAGGCTGAAATGTTGATACAAACTGACACTGCTTGCTCAGTTTACATGTCAGACAGCATCAGACAGAGAGGTGAGAGAGTTGGGGCAGCACAGCACACAGGGACAAAAATGAAGCAGTCAGCTTTTTTGTTCTGAGGAATCGAGCCAAACTGAAAAACAGCACATTTAACATTTCCTAAGGGAGGGGGAAAAACCCCACTCATGCTCCTGCCACCTCCTCAGAAGAGTTTAGAAGAGAAATTCATGTTGGTGCAGTTGTTACAGTCAAAAGCAAGGCTGAGCCAGCCGCTCAGCTGCAAACGCAGCAGGACGCTGGATTGGCTGCTTGGCTCAGCTTCGCCTTCACCTTCGGCCAAAGGCCCTAAGTGCCTTTGCTCTCCATGGACTTGGAGTCCTGCCTCGGCAAGTGAGATGTAACCTCCCAGGCTTAGGGGGAGGTCAGCAAGCTGCTCTTAATGAGCATGGAGGGAAATACTCCTGTTTGGGAAACTGCAACTAGCAAAAAGGAGCTGCCAAGGTCCGGTGTAGACCCAGTGCAGTGATGCTGCCCTGTGCAGGCTCTGCGCTAGACAGCTCAGGAGGCGCGAGGTGGTTCCTGCTCCTTCCCTTTGCAATGTGTCTGGGACCCATGGTGGCCACAGGTTGGTGCATCAGCAACGTGTTCAACACTTTAGGAGTCACTTAACCAACACGGAAATCAGGCTATTTGTCCACCGGGAAAACAGCCTGGTCTGGCTTCGTACTGCAGGGTTGCTTCAGCTGTGGTTCCTCACCTCAAACCATCACCGTGGTCATGACCACATTGGATGTTTTCCTGAGCATAGCACTTGAGCACAAATTTGGGCACAGGTCACATCAGGGTTTGCTCGGCCCAGGTTGACTGCTGCTAACTACAGGCCTCAGGATGGGGCCCAGTGTTAATAACTGGCCTCAACATGTGGCCCTGCAAGAGCCATTGTACATCTGCCAGGGCCGGTTGCTAGATCAGTTCAGATATTTCATAGCCAAGTGAATGAGCGAGCGGAAGTGCAAGTGTTTCTGTGCCAGCCATTAAGGCTGCACATACTGTTCACAATGTGCTAATCCTGCTGTCTCCTTAATTGCACCCTCAGGCTCTGGGCATTTTGGCACACATTGCCGAAATGTTTCTGCTGTTTGTGCTGGGCTGCAGGGCTGGCCAGATCCCCCTGTGGCAGCTGATGCTGTCGGTGGGGAGTTGACTGGTCTCTGCTCAGATGAGGATAGGAGAAGTGAGGTCCTGCTGGCTGCTGTCTAGCTGTTGCCTTTGGAGAGGAGGTGACTGCATCATGGGATCGGAATGGAGAGCCTTACAACACGGAAAGGGAAGCACACACTGATCCCATGGCACAGGGCCTGGAGCTCCATTCCTGGTCCAGCCAGAAACTTTCGTGCATCTCCCAGCTTTTCACTCAATTCAGCTGATGCAGGGATAAAACACACAACTTTGGGGGATCTTGTGGGACATCTGACACCCACGGGGCCCCAGCACAAAGCCCAGCTTCCTCTGCCCTCAGGTCTCTACCTAGCGCTATTTACTGGCTCATTCAAGGTCTTCAGAGGTTCCCAGCTAGGTGGAGAGCAGGCTCAGGGCTATTACCTCTCCGGCACAGGTGCACTTGCAGGCTGCCATGCAGACAGCCCCAGCTAGCTCAGCACCCATCTCGGCAGGATGGATTAGCCCCCCAAGATGCACTAATTCACTACCCAGCATCCCACTGGCCCACAAAGACCTTTGATGGGAAGATCATGCAAGCAGACTGGTAGAGCGCAGCCCAGCTCTAGCCTGCAGTGAATCAAAAAGCTGAAGCAACTGAGTTATTCTGACTTTTATTTCATTGCTTCTTAGTCCACACAGTCGGTAAAAAAACAGAAAAGCAAAGCAAAAAAAAAAAAAAAAAAGGAAACAAAACAAAAACAACAGCAGCACAGTGTCTGGAGTCCTCAGAAGGCAACCTAGGGGAGGCTGAGGCAGGCCGCCCATTCAATTCATTGCCAGACACATCTCGGACGCACAGAGAGAGGAGGACAGACATCACGCTCTGGCAGCGGAGACCAACGGGGCTCCACCCAGAGCCGTTTCTGTTCCCCTTGACCACGGGGGGGAAAAAAAGGAACCTCGGTTATAAATGCTTTATTAAAAATAATAGTAAGAGCAAGTCATCTAAGTACAAAAGCAGTTATAGGTCATTTATATTACACAGAATTATTTCTCGTTTCTAGCGCTGTTGTTTACCTCAAGGTTGTTAACTGAATTTCCAGTGAATAAGGTTAAATGGCTAGCATTATAAGGAATGGTAAATAGATAGCACCATTTCATATATCTGGTATTTGATTTCATAGATATACCGGGGTTGCGTCTTTCTCATTGGTAATTTATCTACACGGCAAGGCGAAAGTACATTTCAAGGTCATGAGCGACAGTTCCCCAGCGCTTTGGCTCAGTGCAGGTGACCTGCCAGAGCCCCCAAACCAGCCCTGCAGGGACGAAGAGGCCCGGAGGAGCACTGCCGAGCCAGGCTGGAATTGCACCTAAGTGATTTAGAAGCCCAAATTCCCAGCCGGGTGTGGTGGCAAGGCAATGGGACTTAGGCACGTAAGTCATTTAGGCACTTTTGACAATTCAACCCTCTGCTCCAGAAGCCCTCAAACTTTCTGGAAGTGTCTCCCATCATACCTGCACATGCACTTCGGTTAACAGGATCACAACACGTGGGAGGAGCGGGGGCCAACCCTCCAGCTGGCGTGAAGGGGCGTAACGCCAAGCTGTTCAGTGGAGCAGCACTGATTTACACCAATGTAAAATCAGTTAGAGCTGTTTTTTTTTTTTTTTTCTCTGATGGTTCACTTCGGGTTGGGGTTGGGAAGGAAGGTTCAGGTCAAAGCAGATTTTGCATGAGAGAAAATCACCGCGCTCTTGTTACACTGTTAGGAGTAATAGTTCCTTAGGCACTTTCTTTAGGCTTTAAAACATAGCATATGGTCAACAAAAGCAAACAATACTATGTACATATATGTAAAAAGTGTTATAAATAGGTTTTTTAAACCATAGATACTATATACATCTTCAATTAACAAGTAACCCTTTGCGTGTTTCCTTTTGGGGTTGGTTGGGTTTGGTTTGTTTTTGATGGGAGGGTTTATTCCTTTTCTGTGGGTTTTTTTTTTGGTTAATTTTCTTTTCCGTTTTCTCGTCTATTTTCCCCCGCCTCCGTCTCCTCCGTGGACATCATGAGTGCCCTTGTCTCGCCACATCGCCTCCCGCGGGATCACTCGCGCTTCCGTAAGATGACGTAGATGACGCCGCTGATGAGGGCCAGCGGGAAGGCCACCCAAGCCAGGATATAGGCAAAGCCGAAGGAGACATCAGCCGAGGCTTGCTGCCAGTCCGTGTGCCTCACTGTGAAGATGGCTGCGCCGCTCATCACGCAGAGCCCTGGCGGGGGAAAACGCACAGGCGAAGAGGTGAGCAACCGTGCGCGGAGAGCTGTTCCCTTGCTGCAGACCCCGAGCTGGCCTTGCCGGCCACACTAGAGAGGATAACACCCAACGCCACCAGCGAGAACCTGCGTTTTCTATTCCCTTCTCTTATTTTTCTCCTGCAGAACTCCTGTGGCACATTTTGGGGTGTGTTACACTGTGGTCTGGCTGCAGGTGATGGGGATATCACTACCTAGCTCACAGCAAGCAAAGCCAAGGGCCATGGAGCAAGCACAGGAGRAGCATCGCTTGGGCTAATCCATCCCCGGTGCAAACATCTTCAGTGTGCCCAGCCCTGGGCTGCTGCAGCTGAACCAGCCCTGCTCCTCTGGACTTACTGAAACCAGGCTGCAGTTTGAACTGCTCTGTCGGAGCTGTGGTGAGGAGCTGTCAGAGACGAGCTCTGTTTTTCTGAGGCATAGAAGTTTCTTTATCACCTGCCCAAGCAAGTGCAGCCTGGAGGCCAAGAACATCCTGTGGTTGCTCTGGCCTGGCAGGTCCAGCACCAGCGCATGCCTTTGCACTCCAACCCACCCCGACGCGCCACCCTTTTTCGGGACAGCAAGAAAAGCTGAACTGCATGCACCACTGCCGACCGGGGCTCAGGTCCTTTACTCCAGCTTCCACCTTTGCTAGCCACGGGCCAGCGCGGGACCCTGAGGTGTGTCCGGGCCAGGCCCAGCTGCATTTGCCAGCATTTTAGCTTTTTTGCAAAAGCAACCCATCAGCACTGGGGACCGCCTAGAGCTAACAAAGCCACCACTATTTCTCCCTGAAAACAAGGTTTTTCAGTCAATCCCAGAGATTCTATTATATAGTTGCTGGGCTGTTGTCAGAGCTGTGTTCCAAATCCCCTGCACAGACCTCAGGACCACCTACATTTACCAGTGATATTTGAGCTGTAATTCCACTTGACACTGCCCCTTTGTTCTGGGAAAGTGCAGAAGTGGGAATATGTTTCATTAACGTGCTGCTGATGCGGTTTCCATTCTCTAAGCACGAGAGCRAACTCCCACTGCCCCGGCCCATGCAAAGAAAGCAAAACAATTGTCTCCCAATGCTGGTGGGACAGAGAACAGGCTTGCAGCCATGCCAGAGTCACCTACAGACAGCAGAAAATACAGCAGCAATTGTCCACACGAGGAATTTGGCAAAATGGCAGCGATGGTAACGACCGTGTTTCTACAGCATCTGCACTGAGGACCACAGAATGACTGATTTGGGGGAGTATGCTCCAAATGGGATGCAGGGTAGGAAATCAAGGACAGCTGCATGCAGCTGCTTCCACTGATGCAAGCAATAATGGATCACAACTTCAAAGGTTGATTTTAACAGCACACTCTAGTCTTGCTTTGACAGAGGAACTGGCCTGGAGGGCCAGTTACCTGCAGGAACTGTACTACTCCCCACAGCTCCATGCACGGTGACACCTCAGCCAGCTGCCCCAGCCCTGCAGACGAGCTGTGCTGGGTGCTGCTCTGCATGCTCACAGTCAGCTCTCCAACCCAAGGCTTTGCAAAATGCTGTGGGACATGTGGAAAGCATGGCCCTTGGGCCTGAACCTCGCTTCTCCACCCTGCAGGTGGTCCCAGCTCCAGGATGAGCAAGACTGGAGAAAAGGGACAAAAATGATGCTGAGGCTGAAGTGATGAAAAAGATGGGTCAACGCTTAGAGGCCTGAACCATGTCTCTCCCATGCTGGTTTACAGCCACTGTCAGAAATTACTTTAGAAGAATATACCACGGGTGTCATGGGTTGACCAGGCAGGAGCAGCAAAGATGGAAGGGAGCTGTTGAGGGTGTTTTGGTGCCTCTATGATGGCTGAAATCCCATCAGGGAAAGTTCAGACAGACCTTCAGGGAGTGTTTTCAAGCAGAGTGGAGAAGGTGCTGGGGAGGGATCCAGCTCTGCCCCTGGACAACAGGCCAAACATAACCTCGTGCATCTTTTCTGCCCTTAATCCCCATTTTCCAGTTCCTCCATGACAGAGGCATGCAAAGAGCTTATGCATTGGGCTGCCTCATCAGAAAGCAAGAGTCACAGTGGAGATAACAGCTGCCCTTCCTCTGCTTGCTCTGCCATGGYTCTGCCACCCAACAGCACCCACAGGTCCTGCGCTTGGCACCTGCTGGCTCAGGCTCAGCAGTGCCACTAGTCAGGCTCCAAAACTGGAGGTTGGCTTTGCGGCTCTAGGCTTTGACAAGCTGAGTCCTGCTCCAGCCATGTTTTAAAGCAGTCTGGTCTTCATGGTTCAGTTTAAGATCTTTCTTCCCTTCCCCCTCATTTTTTTTTATTAACTCATGTGGTGATTTAAATACAGACACTAAGGCAGGGATCATCATTTAGAAAACTCCCTCCAAGTGAAATTAGTGGGGCAATATACCACTTTGGAGGGTATATGCCTTCACCCAGCAGTCTGGGGGCAGGGTGACACTGCTAACAGTAGCAGTGAGGATGATTCAAGCCTCCACACAGAGAGCACAAGTCCATGAAGACCCTTGGCCTCCGCTCTGGGCAGCTGAATACATGCCACCACATCTTCACCGTGACGCTGCCCGAGCCAGCTGGGAGGGATCTAATCTGGTTGCAGTCCATTTTCTCGTGCTCTGAGAATCAGGATCCACCAGCAGTCCCTTAGGAGAGAGTAGCCTCCTGCTCTCAGACCTTTTAGACAAGTTCTCACTCAGATAATTGCATTATTAATGCCCATTTCCTCTCCTTGCCTCCCTAGTTGTAACAGGTTTCTCGATATTTACCTTTCCAGAGATGGTGAACTGGTATTAACTCATCACCTGCTTTACGGCCAAGTATCCACACTTACAATAGATTTCATGCCATACTCACTAATAAAGTTTAGCTCTAAAGTTTTCCAGGGTTTATAATTTATAAACTGGCCAGTCGCTTAGAGGATGCTCAGGAACTTTCTCTAAAGCTCAGCGGATGAGTTTTTCCACAGGGAGCAGGACCAAGGGTGGTTTTGGATCAGCTTAACATATAAAGCTCTAGCTACTGACAGGTCTCTTCAGGCAGTTGTGTGTTAGGAAAAACTGAACTAGAACCTCTTCGCATTCAGTGTTTTGAAGCCTTAACACTTGAAAATCCTCTTCACTGGTTTCATACACAGAAACGAAAAATAAGCCAATGCTTTACAGCATCTATATTTGGAGAACCGCAACGTATTACTCGACTAGTGGCTTGTTTCCAGAGCTGAGTTCTTTAAGAGTTAAAAATAGTAGCTGACAGTTCAAAGACAGCTGGCTCACCCTGCACGCTAGAGTGGCTCTTAGCTGCTGTGGAAAGCACCAGGCCCCCTGACGGCAAGTTTATAAATAATCATCGGATCCTCTTTTGCCAAAAGCAGCGTCACTACTTCCCTCACCCCATCGTCAGCTGTGGAAACCTCGCCTAGCTCAGCGAAGGTGGGGTCCCAAAGACGGCGCAACAGCCTGAGCTGTCACCACTGCCACCGGGAGCCCAGGAAGGTGATTGCCCTTGGTCCAACGGCCCGAGGTCCCACGCAGCAGGAACGCTGTGAACAGCCCTGAGCACAGCTCCAGCGGGGTCTGCACCCAGCTAACAGTGCTGGTCCCACCTCGCTGAAACCTCCCCAGCTGGGGACGTGGTGGCCTCGCATCTTCTGTGGATGCAGCCCAGAAGAGCTCGGGGAACATGCAATGCACACGGACAGCTGGAAACCAGCCCTGGGCATCCAAGCGCTCAGCGAGACCCAGATTTTTCATACCTTTTCCCCATCAATCGAGTCATATAGGTGCCAGCTCGGCAGCCTTTCTATTCCCAGGAAAAGCCATCTCATCCTTGCCTTTTGCATAGCCCTATGTCAGCTGCAATTAAGTAATAACCAAACAGGACCTGCTTTGGTATTCAAGAGAGTGCTTGTTTTTGCTATTAGTCCTCCTCCTCCGCTTGAGAGCACTTTCCCTGCACCGCCTCGGAGTCAGCATCCATTTATCCATCACCACTTACCAGCAAGAATTTGGAAGATTCCAGTAACATAAAATCGTCCCCCCTTGGTGAGTGTAAACAGCTGGCAGAAGAACAGGAATAAGGACAAGATGCTGAAGATGATGGAGAGGATCATCATCGCCTGGACAGACTGCAGCCATTCTGGGGGAAAAAAAGAGAAAGACAGCACAGTCAGTGTGGGCACTGGGAATCATGTCCCCTAATCACGGAGGCCACACGCTTTCTCAGTGAGCATTTATAATACCAGGCCCGTAAGGAGATATCAGCCCCAATGCAAAGCCTGCAGAAATCAAGACAAAGTCTCTGGTTCCCTCCACCAGCTTCAGTTCAGGGCCTGGGAGTTCAGCTCTACCAAAAACATGTGCAACAAGCCATGAAGAAACATCGAGCCAGTCAAGCTCAGAGGTAAAATAAATACGCTGCTAGTATAAACACCGTTTGCCCTTACGGACTCAAACCTTTTGGAAAGAGTCTTCACCAGCTGCCAAACTTAGCTGCAACACAGAGCAGACTAGTTCAACCAGCCCCTGCATGAGTCACTGCCCAGCTATTTCCAGGCCTCCTGGGTGTAACTCCCCCGCATTAAAAAAAAAAAAAAACATAAATAAACAAGCGAAATGCCAGTGCATCGCATGAACTGCTGCAGTTCAAGAGAAAGAGGCAGTGCCTCGCACCACTAGCGTGGGATCATGCTAGCAAATACTGTCACGTTTCTTTATGAAGTTTGAGATATTCTCAGCACTCCTGTGTCTCTCTAAAGGTCTTTAAGGATACCATATTGAATAATCTACCATGAAAATCAGGCAGGAATAACCATTACGCTCTGGAGAGGTAAACTGAGGCACAGACCATGCAAGGAGAGGCAGGGATGCATGCTTTGGGCTGGGTCCTCAGGCAGGGGAAAACCCTGTGGCACTGAAGCTTCCTGAATCCCAGTTGCACATTCCTGCCACAGTTTTACTCTCACCAACTATTTTCCCTGGGCTGCACTCCACAAGAAACAGCTTTCCACAGCAAATAGCATTTCTGTAAGGAGAATGCTGAAATGTAGCAAAACTACTTCCAAATAAAGCTCCGCTTCAGCTTAGCAGTCTTCAACCCACTGCGCAGCAAAAGAGGCCATTTGGGACTGCAACAGTCAGTGCCTGCAATCCCAATTCCCCCCCAAATCCTCACAAGCTGCACCAATGCAGGTGAGAGCAGAACCTGAATCAGAGATTTAGCTATAGCCTTCAACCAGAACAGCAGAGAGAATGCACGCCGGAGCTGTTCTAGAAGAGGCTCCACAAGAGAATAACAAATCCGTGCTTGCAGGGATCACCTTCTGCAATTCGGTAACGTCTGGTTTGTTTGACTTTGGACCATACACGAACCTGCGTGTTTGCATTATGCCTCCCTACGTTCATGCAACAGCACAAATTCAGGTCCTGCTCGCATAAGTGGATAGAAAACAGCCAGCACAGTCTCTGCTCATTGAAGACAGCTTTCTTCCTTCCCCTCTTTTCTCTGCTTCCCGCACCAAGCTCCTCCACGGCGCTAACATGCCCTGCTAAAGAGCTGCTGCATTTCACTCATTTCAATATCTCCGGGTACATGCCCATGCGCATCAGTTGTTGCCACTCCTTAGGAAGAGAGATCTACCACTATGATCCCTTCCAGTAAACGCCACTGTGGGCTTGCTGCATTTTTTACATTGACATGCACACAAAATGTTCCATAAGTTTTACCTATCTCATGTTGGCCGGGCAGGGAAACCCTCCTACCTCGAGCCATGCCTGACCCTTCCACTCTCTGGCCATGCTAAACCACCTGGAACACAGCAGGAAATGGAGAGGAGGCAGCTCGAGCGCTGCTAAAAAAATCAAGTCATGAAGCATTGATTTTCCTCCCTGATGCTCAGACCTTATGGGAAGGGTACGGTTAGAGGGTGTCCAGCACAGCCACTAAATTGTAAACTTCTTCTCTGTTCTAGCGTTGATTCAGGACCCAGGAAGCCAAATCTTTTGTGATTTCAAAGGCTGTAGGATCCGGCCGGGAGGGCTTGGAGCAAAACCCTTGCTGCTCGGAGGTGGATGCTCTAATTGTCAGCTATTTTAAGAGCGGGCTGTCTAGACGGAAAACTGAGCTGAGCCGGGCCTTTTAATTGCATCCGCCTCCCCATGCCTCTGTTTTGCTTTTGAATGCAAACGCTTTATCCGGCCTTTGCAAATTCCCGTTGCAGTAAAGAGCCATGTTGGAGGAATATAAAGGCAGCCACTGAGAGCAAGAGGAAAAGATTATGACTGGAGGGGTTTTGCCAGCCGACCAGGCTGACCCACCGCGGCCAGAGCGCTCCGGAACTGCGGAGGCTCACAAACAGGGCCATTAAGAGATAATACAGGAGACCAGAACTCCGGCTGTGCTTGCGGCCAGCTGTTTGCTGACATTTAGTGGTCTCCTTCGTATAACAAGAGCCACAATACCCATCTCATTTCATGGCTTCGAGACCTGCAGGTGCAAGCTGGTGCACTCCCAGCACATCCAACCCCAGCTGCCTGCAGACTTCAGCTGCACAAGGATAGCTAATTGCCTTTAATTCATTTGAAAGCTCTGCTATAAATGCAGAGAGTACTGCTACCTCTTCAGCCCCATATACTTATTATGTCTTTGGTATTAGCACTGAGTCCTACCTATAGGGTTTTTAAAAATAAAACAAGTTTCCCAGAGGGAGGTCCGGGCCCCAGGAATTGTGCTGTGGGCCTGCTGGCACTGTTTTTACTCTCAGACTGTTATTTGTGGTTTCCCCTGGGCAGTGAGTTGGTTATTCCACTTTTCTGCAGCATCTACTCAGCTCCCTGTTTGTAGCTTTGCTCTTCAGGAGGAGGAAGAATAGGAAACAGTGGAAAGGACAGATAAAACCCTATGCAATGCTCCCTAAGAGCATCTCCATCTGCAGCATTTTTAGAGCCCTTTCAGCCAGTCAGAAATTCAGGAGGAAGTTTTCAGAAAAGAAATGATAAAGTTTCCTTGAGCTCCGTAAGCTCCAACATGCTCAACACCACCGCTCACATCCTAACAGCAGGGAAAAGAGTGACACCAAGAACATCTCAAAGATGCCCGGGTTGGTGATGACCACATTTCACTGCCCTAAAGTGTAGCATGAAAGAAAAAAAGAAACCTAGAGCAGAAATCACAGCCACATCCCCAGGAGAGAGAGCAGCTAATCCAGCATCTCACAGCAAAACCCCAGCCCTGCTCACAGGGAGGTTTTATACTCCAATGAGGGCTGCAGCTGAGCAAGATTGATGGGATGGGGCAGGTAGGAAAGTGCCCTTGGCCAGGAGCAGAAGCCCTTAAAGAAAAGCATTGGCTCCCCAGGATTTAATCTGCTGCTCAGTCATTGACACCCTATCTTGTTTTTGACCCAGACAGAGGGAAACTCTAAAGTGCAAAGAGCCTGATTTGAGCAATCAGCTTCCGCTAATGCACTCTGTGTAAGATAGGACTAAATCAGTTTTATGTGATAAAAACACCCATGTGCTGTGACCTGCAGCTTATAATACCATTTTGCACATATATTGGTCCCTTTGCAAATAGTGTACAAGCTGTACCCTCAAAATCTGACCACTGCTAGGAAAGATAACATCCACTAAGGAGGTACTCATACAAATTATATGCTACAAAACTAATCATAAGGGAAATTCCTGGCAATGTGTGCAAGGCAAAACCACTCTTGCAATGCTACAAGCAAAAGAAGATCGGCAGGGTCAGGAAAAGCACATGCACTTAATAGCACAAAGTTACCAGCCTAGGTCTGCCAGGAAAAGACATGTTTTCCATGCAGAGTTTCTCCAAAGCAGACTCTCAGATTTCAAGGTCTGATCAAAAACCCGAACTGAGCCCAGCATCCTTCCTAGGCCACATGGGAATTGCAGGGGCTTGCAATGGTTTTAAAACTGTTTATTCAACCCCCTTAACTGAGTTGAAGAAGGGTAAATAGAAGATGAAGAAATACTAGCTCAGTTGCACCTTTCTGCAGCTGAACTTAAGACCTCTGCCCCTCGGCAGCTCGCTGTAGTGACACGGAGACTCATAGAAGCTCGGATACCCGCAGTGCTATTGCAGAGCAGTGCAGACACCCTCCTGCCACCAGGCACGTCCCCTCCACTCGAACCAAACCTCCACTTGCTGCTTTTAGGGGGAATAGCGTCATCCAGACCCAACCGGGCCGCTAAATTGCCTGCACAGTTTCCTAGGAAAAGGCCAGCTCCATGAAACAGTAACTTCCCTTCCGCTCGTTCCCAACCCCCCACCAGCGCAACTATGATTACAGAGGGTTAAGTCAAGTCTCGCCCCCAGGAAAAGCGGGTTTTATGCCCAACAGCTGTGTCTTTCCTCTTCTCCTATGCCCACGCCACAGGGTGTTGGATTGAGGCATTCCTGGGAAGCCTTGGGAAAAGGGGGATTTTAAAGAGCTCCCAAGGCTTTGCAAGGAACTAGGGATGAGAAGGTGGGAAGCCCCAAGGGCTGTGGCTGCTCGGGGAGGTGCCGAACGAAGAAGCTGCTGCAGCTCCTCCCCAGGAGGTGCCATCCACCGTGCAACGCATGTAGCCTCCTTTTGCAGCTGAAAGAGCACAAGTTGAGGAATATGAGGAGACTTCCCAATCCCTTCAGGAAGAGAAGAAACGCCGCAAAGCCCTCTGTTTTCCTCCTCTCTCTCCTCCCTCTTGCCTTGTCCTCCAAGCTACATCGAAGAAGTCCCCAAGTCCAAGAGACTCCAGAGCTGTGGGATTCAAAGGTAAACGGTTTTTGGAGTTGTCCCTTTCACATTGCTGTGGCCTCATATCTCTGCAGTTCAGCTGCAAGGCCACAGAAAGGGTCCCTTCAGCTGTCAAAGCTCATGTCCCAGGGACGCAGCTGCTGGCACTGACAAACCACTTTGCTCCTCTTCCAATAGCTTCATGATGCCCGAGCCAGCTTCTCTCCAAGACCTTCAAGGTGGAGCTGACCTCCCTTTGCAGGGCTTGTGCATGAGAGCAACCAGAGGGGTAAATAAATCATTTCAGTCTCTGCTCCTCCAATGAGTTTAGGTACCAACTGCCACTGATGTACTGGGAGGAAAGTCCAGCATCAGCATGTGTTAGCACCACCAGCTGTTTATGACTCATTTGAAACTGAGATAAATGCATCCATGAAGCAAAATTCACTGACGCAGTCCAGTTCCGAGGAAGCAGTACAGTAAGCCTTCAAACTACACTCGTCCTGCAAAACAACGGATGTAGCATGAACCTTACACTGGTCCTTTCCCTCCTCAGGGCTCACTGGACTGTGGCTGGATACCAGGTCCCTACCCTTGCCCAGGCGATGGACCATTTCCCTGCTCTTCCCTCCTGCATGAGCAACCCCTCTGCTTCCAAGGAACACCCGAAGTTGAAAGGAAGAGGGGAATCGAGCAATATTGTGATCAAAAATGGGGAAGCTGTGGCTGAGATCCTGCAAAGTCACACACACATAGGGTCACTTCAGGAAGGTGAGGCCACCTGGCAGCTCAGGAGGATGACTGCGAGGGTGCAGGTGGAGCAGCGGACACCTACGAGTCTAACCAAGTCTGAAAAATGTTATGTCAAGGATCTTCAAGCACTGCACTCTGCAGTGGACTCTGCCACCCAATTTTATGGGTTTTACAGTCATAATTTTCCCACATGTTGTATTCTCCCTCCCTTTTGCTCCTCTTCCGCCAGCCAAAATGCCCACCGCAGTGCAGGGAAGGCTGACTGACCCACTCCACGCACCGAAACGGCAACTGAATAGTTAGTGAGCAACCAAGAACAGGGAAAACAGCCTGGTTTCTAATCTCTCCCCATCACATGCTCTTTGTAACAAGAACCGGCAACAACAAAAAACTGTCTTTGAGCAGATGAAATCTCATATTGTAGGCAACACAGTCATGGTAGAAACTGTTCCGAAATACAAAACATTCTCCCGGGATATAAGACAGTTAATTTGCAACAACTAAACGCCAGGCCATAGCTGCCCACACGTTGGTGGAGGGGGTTCAGCACTGACCATGGTGGGCCAATGTTATCTGTCATTAATTTCAAAGTGGATACCCCAGAATCACAGACTCCTGAGATTACAATATGTCTCTTTTCTTCTCTATTGGAAAGCATGAAGACCCTGAAGGACCCAGAGGTGTCACCAAACCAACGTATCTTTACACGTGGTCCATAGACTGAATGGGACTAGCTAGTAGCTGCTACCTCAAATGTAAAGGCTATGCATTATTTACTGCAGGGTTTCCTTGTAACAAATGCAACATCCCTGAATACTGGTAACTTCTCGCTAGTTTGTAGCTACTCAACAGAAATAAAACCAAAGGCTGCAACCGTTCTCTGCCTGCAGACTCCACAAGACAACACAAAGTAAGGTCCGGAAGGTTACTTTTACATTCAATAAATAGCAGAAACCATTTTTAAATCTTTGAATAGAAGCTTCTGATTTGCAGAGAGGCCTGGACTATTGCTTCCACCTCACCCTTTGGCTCAGGAAAGTCTCCCCTTGCCAATGACAAACACATTCCCCAGGTCTTGAACCGTTTTTTCCAGACTCATCTATTCCAGTGGGCTGGAGTGAAATTTGCCCCTCCTTCTTTTCATTCAGATATTTTATACTCACTAACAATAATAGATACTGAGAAATAACTTTCCTTTGGGAACTGTTAATGAAGCCTTGCAACATCATTTTTGGCCACAAAGCGTAGCGCTCCAGGTCAGTCTACAACCAGCTCGCAGCCCACGTGCGAAAAGCTTTCCCTGGGTGGTGGGAAGGGGATGCTGTGAGAATGAGCTGGGACCCTGATGCCAAATCCTCCTCCTGGTGACACCTGCCTGTCCCAGCTTGGCTGTTACCTCCATCCAGATGGTCACTAGTAGGCAACACAAAGCAGCAGCGATACCAATTTTGGTGGGAGTGTGCTGATTCTCACCAGCCGAGATTTAGTCCCCCAGGACATGTTAATGGTCCAGGACCACAGGAAGTAGAAAAGCAACTCTCTTTCCCTAGACATTTCCTATATCATGTGACTGACTCCTAAATCACAGCGGAATAAACATGAACCCAGGTTCACTGCTGTCTCCAGGACAGCTATTTATTTACCCCACTACTGTGTCTTTTTTTTTCTCCCCTATTTGTCAGCATTATGTAGCAAAATAGGGAAAAAAAAAATCTTGATGCATCTACAGTTGGAACAAGTATTCATAACTTCCTTTTAGAAGTTTTAGGAATCAAAGCATTACTGGAAGAGAGTTTGAGAGAGTAAGGGTAGCAAAGGCACTTGAGAGAGCAAAAGCAATTAGTTCATATGTCTGTTACGCATTTTGAAGTGGAGAAAAAGCAGCACAACTCCTCGTGGGAACAGCTGATGGGTTTGAGCACAGGCGCCCATGTTGTGCAAGGGCTACAAATATTTCTTGCTTCCTCTGGTGCAAAGAAAACGCATTTCAAGCACCAGCACGACCCTGCCCAGGCAGCAGCGTGGCTTACATCCCATGCAGGATATCCATCGATCCAAGTTAGCCCATGTCACGTGAGCACACGTCCTGCTGGTGCTTAACCACAGGAGTGGATTTTCCCCTAAATGATGCCTTCTGCGGAAACACAGGATCGATGGAGAGGCTTGGCAGTGATCCGGGCTGGTTTCTCATGTTGATCCTGCTGCCAGCGTCTCTGGCTGGGGGGGGTTGAGCTGGTCCAAAGCCACTCCATGGCACCGAGGAGAGACAGAGCAACCCAGGGAGGGCTTGCAAAGAGGGTCTGAATAAGGGGGAGTCAGTCTGCAAAAATATCCAAGCAATCCCCGGCATGCGGAGGCACCGGTCCCATTAGAGCGAGGTCCATCACAGCCCCACCAGTGCGTCTGTGCTGTTCAGGGCAGATCTCCGCTCTGGGGGACCCACGCTGGCTTCGCTTGTGGTCGTCCCATGAGCAAATCAGTGAGCGCATCGTGCRACCTGCGGCACTTAATAATCATGTGGATGGGCGTTCTGCATGTTTCCCAAGGCTTGGGGCTTTTTTCTTCCCTCTTTAAAAAAACCGCCATGCTGCCTTTGAACAAACTGTCATGCAAAAGTCTCAGCGCAGTGATATGAGAAATGTTCAGAAGAAAACAGGAAAAATGTTTCATGAAGTTACAGAAGGATGTAGGGATCCAGAGATCCCCTCTGCTTCCCTGCATTTGACATTCCCATCAAAATCCAAGAAATGGCGGTAGGAAAACATCTTGATGACACAAAAGAAAAAAAATCAGTTTGGGGAGAAAAGGCCATTTTTTGAAGAAAAATACTGTTGTCTGGAAATTTTTTTATGGAATCTATATAAGATCATTTGAGTTACTCAGGTTAGACTATTTGCATCCATGACTTCAGTGGAATTACACAGCTGAGAGTCTGGCTCCCAGCCTCGTAAAAGCACAATTCTGGGATTCAGAGCCGAATTCTTGAGATAAGTCTTTTCCAGGAACGTCTGACAGCGCAAACGAAGCAAAGATTGCAACATTTTTTCCATAGTTCTCAGCCTCTTGAAAAATGTCATTAACCAGCAAGTAAACACAGAAATCAAAGCGAAAGGCAGGCAGTTGTAAAAGCCAAAAAAGTGGGCATCTCCCCCAACATGATGTTTCCTCCCTCCCTGCGCTCAGCTAGTGGCGAGGACCATTCGTCCCTCGCACGCACGGAGGGGTTTGAACCCTGCTGGACCATCTATAAGGTTGAGAGCATGGTCTCCAAATCCGCCACAGTTAAATGCTAGAGGCTGGAGCTGGCAGCAGGTTTCCAAGCAGGTTTAGCTTGCAGCCGGACATCCAAATAACGGCCATCTAAATAAAAAAGTCCCTGTGTGGCAGTCCAACAGATGAGGGGAGCGTCATCCAGCCTCGCCGTGCCAGCAGACCCGCAAACCGGCATCGCAGAGCAACACAGCTGCAGCCCCGACACTGCGGCAAAACTCCTGCCGGCGTTCGCAGTGTGAGACCAAGCCCTACCTGATTCCACATACTCTGAGCGCCGCAGGATACTGTGCTCAAACTTTAAAAAGGGATGGGGAAGCTCTCCACTGCAATGACCGCTACGATGGCCAGAGGAAAAACTGCCTCTACGTAAAGCCCAAGTTCTGCCAAATTCCTCAACGAGGCTCTCCTGCACTTACCCCAGAGCAGAACTTGGCACCCTGCTATTAACCGTTAAGTGCTGCCTTTGGCACAGGCACAGAGAGAAATTCTTAAGGCTTTCTACAACTCAGTGTAATATGCACAGCCTGCATTTTGAAAGCGATCTAAACGAGAACGGTTTGCGGTATCTTGTAGAAGAGCATTTATATTTTTGAAAGTAAGCATATTCTTAGCAAAGAGAGTAAGAGGAGAGGACAGTCTGAGACAGAGGACCAGCCTGAGCCTCGGAGGTAAGCCAGCCACAGCATCCTGGCCATGCCCTAAGCCCTGTGTCCCAGTTATCGCTCTGAAAAGCAGCCGATTGCAGCCTCAACAGGGAAGTGGGAGCAAGGGGCTCAGAGACAGGCACAAGGGAGAGAGGGGTGCAGTGATTTCCTGGTAAGGATGTCACATGATATTTTTAGTCTGTTTTTAGAAGCAGATTTGGGAAGTCTTGCATAAATATAGGAAATATTTTCTTATTTTGTGTTTCTACAGCACTGGTGAGGTGGGTATCCAGAAGCCAGGGTACCACTAGATAAACATGAGCTCCTCTCACAACCCTGCCATGGGGTGGATGGGGGCAGAGTCTTTCCTCCATGCAAAACCCCTTTCTGTGACACCAGAGCAGTGTCTGCACATAGATAAGTGTTGGCAGAGAGCACAGTGTGCCTCTATTCAAAGCACAGCCCAGGGTGGCACCTAACAAACCAAAGTCCACTGCTTGACCACATTTTTAGCTGGCCTATCTTGACTAAAGCCCTTTGAGTGATATAATTTCATCACTGAGAAGGATCCAAAGGGAACCCCCTCTTGGAGCAGCTTCTGGGAACAGGGTATGTGATCTAGTCCAGCATCACCCGGGAGGCCATTCGGAGGTGACAAGCAGCAACTTCAGAGTCACCCCAGGGTAAACTTCCCAACCACACCTGGGACACGCTCCTCTCAACACCGACAACTCCCCTATGTTCAGGATCCTGCAGACACCAAGGGAAAGTGGTGCAGGTTTGCAGAGCAATCAGCAGGACTTTGGGGAGGACTTTAGAGCCCTCAGCTCTGGGACTCCAGGGCAATCGCTGCCTTTTACCTGAAGCACAAAGTCAGCAGTTTTGGAATATGCATGAATGGATGTGAACCAGCCTGCCTACGCTGCAGATAGCAAGCACAAGCCAGCTGCTGGGGAAGGACATCAATCTGCTCAGCTGGAACAGAGGCCAGCAGCTTCGCAGCCGGCCTGGACACCACCAGGCGTCAGCAGAGGCCTGCAAAGGCGGCTTCACTCCTGCCGCAACCCGAGCTTGGGCCCGAGCAGGGAAACACACCACTGCTTTTAGTGGAGGTAAAATTAGAGGGAGAACAAACATCACCATTTACCTCCCCACACGGGGTATCTGCAAGTATTTTGTTCCCCGTAGGCTGGAGTTTAGAACGAACTGAATCTCCAAAACCCTCTGACAGTGGTGGAGGCTCCTGACACTGCTAAGACCCCTTGAAGGCATTTTGTGCTCGCCATAACTGTGTTCTTTTCCCCCGTGGCCGACATGCCCCCTTGCTGCACACCAAGACCACGGCCCTGCTAGTCTGCCCCACCACTCCTCCTGCGTGGGCCTTTGCACCACGCTGGTCCCTGATGAACCGAGCAAGCCTTCCCGCTACCTCCTTCACCTCATCGGCTGCCTCTGATATCAGGGAACCCCCCCCTTCACATTTGCTGAATTCCAGCCATTCCAGCAGGTCCATTCCTTAAAAAAGAGCAGAAGCTGAACGGTACTTTCTATGCAGACTCGTTACTGCTATTATTATTAAATGCCCTGAAAACTCTGGGTCACTGATTTGTAGTAGGAACTCCTCTCCTGCCAACCTTCAAAATCAGCGTGCGTGAAAAAACGCCCAGGGTGATATGAACCTCCACCCAGGGAAGAGCAGCTCCACCAACTTGTTTCAGATAACCATGAATGGAGCCAAGCGCAGAACAGCTCCTGGATCCTCCACCTGATACAAACCCCCGGAGGGTGAGAGCCGTGGCACAGCCTGCTCCAGCTCACGTTCCCACCAAAAGCACCACTACAGCCATGCTTCAGACAGACAACAAAGCCCAGAAAACGTCAGGGCTCTTCAACCACCTGCGACGTGCAGGTACCCCGGGGACCATTGCGGAGGGGGGGATGCAGCACTGTGCAGCACTCCGGTGGTTCGGCAGTGCTTGGCAGGCAAAGGGCTCAAGCCGCCAAGAGGAAGGGGAAAGCCGCGGTAGAGAAAGTGTATGAGTAATGCCCTTGGGAAGGGAAAATGAGCGGTGACGTAGCGCTCAGCAGGGCCTGAGTGCTGAGCATCACCATGTCCCACACGCGGTACTAGGCAGCAAACCACAGCGGGAGGGGAGTGCTCAAGACTTGGGCTGTCACAGCGGCCAAAAGCAGCGCAGCTTTCTAGATAGGGGACTGGGTATCCCCTGGGCATCCTCCAGGCATTGAGGGGCGTCTTGAAAACGCTGTCCCAACTCGAGCCAGGGCATCTCCTCTCAGGCTGAGTGCACTGAACATCTCACCCAGAGGAGATGCCCTGCACCTCAAGGCCAGCAAGTAAAACCGATGGGGGTTTGCTCCCGGCACCTGGCTGAGCACTGTCTTGCCCTCAGGGACTCCCAAGCAACGCAGAGTGATTTCCCCCAGTCCAACCAATGTGTCAGCACAGGGTCACCTGCACCAGTGACACCTGGGGTCGGCCCTGCAGCGACCAAGGGCTCATGTCCCCAGGGAGGCAGAGGCTGCGGTGAGGAGAAAGCAGAGGCTGGACCAGCTTCAGGTGGGCACCGGGAGGAGAATCACAAATAATCAGTGACCAACCCCAGCGACCGCCTCAAATGCCACTTGGTTTCACAAATCTGGGAAGGAAGAGCGAAGCAGCAGCGAGGTGGGAGCACTCACCGTTCGTGGACGACGTCAGGCAGTGGAAGACGCTACCGGTGGTGCAGTTCTGCCAGAGGTCCGCCGTGTGCCCGACGCCCACGAGCCATTGCTGCAAGAGAGACACAGCCCCGTGAGCCAGGGCGCGCCGGTGGGAGCCCCGCGCACTGCTGCCCGCTCCTGCCACGCATTCAGCTCCCTGCCCGCCCTGGATTTCCATAAAACAACACGGGGCCGGAGAGCCCGAGTGTGTATATGCATGAGAGTACTCCTATGGGTGTTCCCCAGCACAGGCCTTTTTTTTATAAAGGGGTTGGAGAGCAAATACTGATATTTGCCTTTAGCCGCTTTTGCCTCAACAGCTTCGAAACAGAAGCTCTTTATTCTCTTTAAACATCGGCCAAGCCTCACAGGGGAAACACGCTTCTCTCCCCCTCTACTGTCCTCTCTCAGTGGCTGGCTTGGCTATTTGAATGGTTCCACGTGATTTCTAATGACTTGAAAAATTTTGTAAAGGCTTCTACTGCTTATAAAAAAAAAAAAAAAGAAAAGATGAAGAAAACTAGTGAAGCAAGCCTGGAACTCACTAGCTCTGCAAAACTTTTGTGTTAAAACCAAGCCAAACTTCTTCCTAAGCAGGAGACATGTTAACTAAGTTCTTGCCTGAGAGCAGTGCTGGGAACCCTGTGCCCGTGCAGCATCCAGCCCTCAGGCTTCCCATGGCACCCAAAGCCTAGACAATCCACGGCAGCAGCCCATCTAGTTTAGGAGACATTCACAGCCCAAAGAAGCAGGTCTGGAGAGCAAAACAGTCGGTGCTGGGGACCCAGCGTCCACACTGGGCACATTTGAGGGGCCTTGCTCAGACTAGCTGTCCTCTGGTCCTGTGGCCTGATGCCCATTAGCAATTGGAGCTCATTTAGTAAATGGCAGCGCATCTTCCGGTTTAGCTTCATCCAAAAGGAATCTAGTTTGGGTGCTCCAAGACTGCTCCACAATGTGAACCAAAGCATGGTAAGGGGGGACGAGCAGGAGATTGGCTTCAGAAGTGCTCTGCTCCTCCGGACTAAAATGCTAATGTGGATGCACTCAGCATCCAGTGCTGCACACTAAGTTAACCACCAGTTACATGCTGAAAGCACAAATAAAGAGTTTTCTGTGCAAAATGCTCCAAAATCCCACTGTTAGTAAGAACAGCAATCGGAAAGGCAAAGTTTCCTGCTAAAAGCCAGGCTGAAAAATAAACCAAGAATAAAAATAATATCTTTTGATCTTTCCATGCCATCTCCCCCCTCAGCTGCTCCCCAGCTTGCTGGTACCTCGGTGATCACCTTGCCTGAGCACAAAGGAGGAAAGTTCATACTTACACTAACGATGGTGGAGACGAAGAGGAGAACCAGCACGGAGACGTGGAGCACGATGATCCCCAGCAGCAAAAGCAGCATCTTGGCGGTAGTCTTGGGCAGAGCTGAAGAGGGAAAGAGATGCTAAATGTCCTCGTGCGTGTGCGTATGTGAGCGTATTTCTGTGCCGGGGGTGTAAATCCCAGGCCGGAGGGCAGCAGGAGGCGCTGCGCCGACGGGCAGGGGCCGGCAGAGAGGCAGCCAGCGCGGTTAAATATACTCCTGCCGGAGCGGAACATCTGCCGTGCCAAACAGGCGTTTTTTCTGGGGAGGGGAGATGCGCGGGGCAGGCGGGAGCCGCCGCGGAGCAGCGCGCAGGGCGACCGGCTCCCGCGGCTGCCCCGGCGCCGCCGCAGCCCCGCGGCTCGGGCGCCGCCGCCCCTCTCCCCCGCGGAGCCCCGGTCCATCTCCTCGGGGGGTTCAACCGACTCCTCTTCCCCCGGGGGGGCTTCTCCCGGCGTCTCTCCTTGTATCCCCCCCGGGGGGGGCTCCCCCGGCCCCTCTTCCCGTGGGGGGGGGTCTTCCAAGCCCTCTCTCCCGGGGGGGCTTCCCTGAGCCATCTCCCCGAGGGAGGCTCCACCGCCCCCTCTCTCCAAGGGACCCCCCAGAGCGTGGTTCACTCGGACCCTCTCCCCGGCGACTCCTCCAGCCCCTCTCCCCTGGGGGGGGCGGGGGGGGTCTTCTGAGCCCTCTGCCCCGGCGGGGCTTCCCGGTCCATCTCTCTCCCCCGGCCCCTCTCCCCAGATACCCCCCGGGGGCTCCCCCGGCCTCTCTTCCCGGGGGGGGTCTTCCGAGCCCTCTCTCCCGGGGGGGCTTCCCCGGTCCATCACCCCGGGGGGAGGGTTTGATCGGCCCCTCTCCCCAGAGGAGCCCCGGAGGGTGCTTG
>NW_020450621.1:1772889-1820747 GCF_003343035.1 Apteryx rowi
CTCCGCGGTGGCGGCGGCGCGGCCGGAGCCCCGGGGCAGCAGAGGGGACGAGCGGGGGCTCCGTGTTCGCGGCCGGCGGGAGTGCAGGCGATGCGCCGCGGTGAGGCGGTTCCTTAGGGAGGAAGCCAACGCGTCGGCCGCGTCGGGTTGCTCCGGGCCGCTTCGTCACAGGCTGCTTGTGCAGCCCTGGACGAGGACCAGCGCGACAGGATTTAGGGAATGAGCTGCTGGCTGTGCTGAAGTCAAGGGGAATTGCGTCTGCGACTTCAGCAAAGCGTGGCGCGTTCCCAGGGCAGCGGTGGGGGGCTGTGTCCGCTAAAGGGACACCTTAGCAGTTTGTCCCTGCCCTGGCAGTGTGCTTCCGGCTGCTTCGTCAGGAATATGTCGGCAAAACTTTGTAAAGCCGAGCAGCTTTTCGCAAAACAAAGGCCACGCTCTGGCAGCCACCGCTCAGTCCTTGTCCACAGCTATTGAAACGATCGTCATCCCCCTCTAGTCCCCGCGGGAGACCTACACGCTCCTGAACGCTGGGATCAGCCTCCCCATCACCTCTCCCTTCTTAGTGCACCGGCTCCAAACTAGTCCTAATTTGTTGCAGAGACAAGGGAATTCGGCAGCCAGCCACTGAAACTGTAAATCTTGGGAGAAAGAGGCAGAGAAGCGTGCTTGGCTCCTTCCTCCTGGCAAGCACCGGCTTGTTCCCCGCAGCCCGGGCTTTGGCTCCCCCACGTATAAATGGGCCCGTTGAAAGCAGCGGGCCAGCAAGTGAGAAATCACAGCACTGCGGGGGGTCGGAGGTAGATATGGGCCAGAGACTGAAACGGGGGCCCCAGCCCGCCCGTCTGGCCATACTCGTTCCTTTTTCCAGGCTGATGCTTGAGCTCCTCTCTCCAGGGGCTCCTGTTTCAGCACATGTCTGCACGCTCAGCTGCGAGGCCACCGAGCCAAATCTGTTAGCATGGCCTCAGGCTCTGTATTGGGCAGGAGGTTTGCCCAGGCCAGCCTCAAAGGGTTCAGCTTGCTTTTCCCTCAAAAAAAAAAAAAATACACACAACATCCATTTTTCTGAAGGCAGCCCCCCTTCCACTGTACCTGCTTGCCATGTCGCACTGCCACATGCCACTAGCAGGCTCCTGCATGTGACATCACGGGCCCGTGCCATCTGTGACTGCAACCCCCCCCCCCCGAGGACTAAAACATCTGGACCGGCATCAGCACGTTCCTTACTGATGAGGCTATTTGAGTCTTCTTGCCTCGGCGGGTTGGGAGCCGACTATGTTTTCAGTGCAGGAGGAACCACCATGCTAGGGGCAGTGTAGACACAAGACAAGAAGGGTCGTGTCTCCAAGGACACCAGTCTGGCCGGCCTCTAGAGACTATCTTGTATTTAGGGCTTGTAGGTCTGAGAAGATCCCAGCTGCCATGTCTTGGATGGATCTGATTTGCCAGTTCCCCCAAAATGCAAAAGGGAGAGTCACAGCTGTAAAAGGCATCAAGGAGGAGTGGGGTCACATACTGCACCTGAGCAGGGAGCTCTGTGCTCAAAATCTTCCCCCGTGAATGCAGGAGAGCGCCAACACCATGCTTTCCGTTCTGCAAACGCTGCCAAAGGCGGCTTTTTTAAGCAAGAGAGAAGTATCTGAGCCTCAAATCAGAGAACAGAGTAGCCTGAGGGTGATGAAACCTGTTTTGGCTGAGTTGGGGATTAGGAAATGTGGAGAAAGCACGAGAGCAGAGTGCATCACTCCAGTGCTCCTCAGACTTTTTTTTTCTTTTTTCTGGAGACGCACACTATCCAAACGGAGCAGGGCTTTGGAAAAACATCTGCTGAACATGTGATAGCCATTGCAGCTCTAGGGACTCAGTGCCACGCTGCTTGAGCTCACGTGAGTACGGCAGAGGGAAGGCTAGTCTGTGTGCCTGCAGCTGAACAGAGTATGTATGTCCACAGGTACTGTCACATTTGCGCAGGTAACAAAAAAACCACTGCAAGATTTATTTGATTTCCACTGAAGCAAGTGTAATAATCCAGGGCAGAGAGGACCAGAAAGCATTCAGTAGAGCCAATGGAGAATAGCAAAGTAAGATGAGAAAACCTGTGTTGCCTGGAGAGCTTCCAGGCAGATTCCTGCTCACTCATTTCGTGCCGAATCCATCGGCTGTGCAGAGGCCGGGAGGGCCGGCTGGGCTCCGCGCCCGACCTGCCACCCGGCGCCAGCCCAGGAACTTGCCCAGCGCTGGCCGGGGTCTCGAAAGCCGCCCGGCTCCCCCAGCCGATCGCCGTATGAGCATGGCTAACGATGGTCACAGCCTGGATAAAACCAGGCGCCACCATAAATTTCCAAAAATATATTGTGTACAAAGGAGATTCACCACAGGCTCTGCTGGGAACGCTGTAAAGGTTAAAGGGTTATGTAAACACTGGATGCAAAAATGTGGATTTCTCACTTCCAGCTTCTTCCAGGGAATCACTTAAAACCCTTATGATCTTCAGCTTGAGTTGCTAGAGTAAAGTAATTAGAATTTAGGAGGGAAACCTTTTTTTCATATAACTTTAATGGGCTCAGAAGCTAATCTGGCAAGGCAGTGGTGGACTTTGAGGACCTTGCTGGGTAGAGTCTAAGTCTTGGTTTAACCACAGGCTCCAGGACCACCTGAACCAGCCCATCGCCGCTCTGCCGCCCTCTGTCCAGCATACGGTCCAGCCAACCCATTGCTGGTGTTTGCCCCAGACCAGTAACCACGCTTAAAACAAGCATTTTTCAATCTATCTGAAAAGACAAGATTTTCTCTGCGTGTCTCTCCTTGTGGATGAACTTGTTTAAACTCAGGACTTTGCTCCGTCATCAGGATTTTAGGGACTTGTTTCCTGTTTCGTACCCTGGTGATTAAAGCCATTAGCAACAGAGGATTTGAAATGCAAAGGGGAAGGGGCCGAAGGCTGCCCCAAGGTCGGCAAGCCCAGGGCTCATACAGCGCTTCAAAAGGGGACTGGATGGGCAGGGAACAGAACAGGAGGCAAAACACAAGGGAATAAACTTATTTTCAAACAACTGTGCAACTAGATAAATAAAGAGCACAATCAGCACAGCCACGCGCGAGTGCAGACATACGCTCAGATATATAACTACAGTCATTTGAAAATCTGTTTGACTTGTGTTTTATAGAGAATCTGTAGTGCTCCCTCAAAAACCACACATATGTGTGTGTGTGTGTATGTATATATATATATATATAAATACACATACACACAGAGAGAAATAACTATCTAAATAAATGTTTCCAGTTGAGGGGATGGGGGAAGACTCTCCGCCTTGACTGCATGACCCAAGCTGGCAGTGAAAGCCAGTGTCAGAGAGCTGCCAGTTCCTTGCCCTTTCCTCAGCACAAGAAGGAGGGGCTGTGTGATGAGCGTGGCTGGGTCTCAGCCAGGTGGCAGGGGAGCCTGTGGGTGCCATGCCCCCCGAAGGGGTGCTGGTGCAGGTTACTGTGCTGCACGGAGCACGGCTACTCCAGCACAGGGCTGCAAAAAAGACGGAGCTTTTCTCCAGTCTGCGATGCCGTTTGGATCAAAATGCATGGTGTTCAAAGGGAGAGTGTTCTTTACCTTTCCTGATAAAACTGGTGGAATGGCTAGTTGAAAAGCCATTTCAAGCAGAAAAATGGAGGGGGAGCTTTTTAAATATAGCAAACTTCTAAAATAAGAGTTCTAACATCTTGGAGATATTTACTTACCTACTCTTACATTTCTTTTTTCACCAAACCAAGATGAATTTATGAAATATTTTAGTCTTGCCAACTTGGCATTCATGGCTGAAAAACAACTTCATCCAACATTTTCCTTTCAACTCTAAGCCAGTTGTCATCACTGATGGAATCAGGCTGAACTCACTGGAGAAAATCCCACTGCCTTCAGTAAACCCCAAATTTACCCACTGTCTCCAAAAACCAACCAAACTTCCTAGCTGGGACCTGATCCTATGTCATGACATGACCGATACTTTAGAAAATGTTATTCATGGCCTACTCTTATTTGCGCTGGTTTCTTGCAAGCTGATATAAAAGGAGCTAACCCATGGATCAGTGCGCACTGTGAACTCCTGGGTTGAACCTGCAGACGATACGAATTTAAAACAGCTTCGAGCCACCTTTTTGCTCGAGCTATGGAGGTTTACACTTTTGCTTTCAGCAATCGCAGGTTTGGCCCCTTTTTCAGTCTCCTCTGGGGTTATAAGGTTGGACACTGATGCTCTGAGGTGTGATGCTCTGTGCCTTGGGGCTCCCTGCTGAGGGATGCTGCGGATGCTGGACGTCTGCATGGGCTTGAAGAACGACTGGAATGAGAGCATGTGAAAGAAATCCGCCGGGGGCTTGTTAAATTCAAGGACAGCACTGTCAGCTCAGGAAGTCCTTGAGATGCTAATTGCTGGGAGCTGGGAAAGTATACTGGGAAAGTCTCGCAGCATGCTCGCCTTGTTCTTGCACTCTTATCTAAGCATCTGCTATTCGGGCTGTCTGAGCTTGAATTTGGGGCTCACTGGACTTTCAGGCTGAGCCAGTGCAGCCATTCTGATTTTCTTATACTTCCCAAATTTTCTTTAGCCATAACTGAAAATTTGTCTCCTTTTTTTCCACTATAGTGAGAATGGTGGTTTTTTGTTTTCCAGACTGCTGATGCTGTTTTAGGAAGTCTCTCTCTAAAGCATGATAATCTGCGTTTGTTATGCAATATACTGTTAAAGTGGTTTTGGCAAGCTTTCATTTCATCCAAATTTGTATCAGACTCCTTCAGGACATTCACTAATTTTCTTTCTTAGGCAAGGAAAATGTCAACCCTCCTTTCTGAAGAGCTTCTGGATAGATTGGCCTTGACTGTTCCACTGGGTCCTAGACTGACACAAAGCTTAACTTGTACAAAGCAAGGCTGCCCTGGTTTTATTAACTTATTTCCTTTGCTGCAGCCAGTAAACAATTGATCTACAAACCCAGCTATGCAGGGTTTATTGGAACGATGCAGGAAATCTGGTGGTAAGGAGGGTGAGAATACGGCTGTGGGATGCGAAGGAATTTCCACAGACTAACTTTCTCAGCAACTTGGCTGATAAAGCGAGCAATAAAACAGCAATAAACAGCAATAAAAGCAGACAAGTCTTCCTGAAGACTGAAGGCATTTAGAGAAAGGAAACAGATCAAATCGATACAGAAACGCAGCAAGATGGGAAGGATAGTACTATCTAAAAGTGAATTAAGAAAACGAATGATGGTACAAATCAAAGGCATCTCTCCCATCAGAAGCAGGAAGGCAGGATGTCTGTTTTATGTACCTAGTAGACATCAAATATATAAGCTACTGGGGTGTAACCCTAAAAATAACCCTGCAACAATCTGACAGAGAAGTTTTACTCACCAGCGGTTCAGTTGTGGGGAAGCGAAATCCATCCCTGTGCATAGGGACTGCATGAGACCCTGCTACAATCCTGGTGTCTATTGGGATTCACCCCCCAAAACTGTCTCTAGGGACTCATCCCTCTTGTCATGGGATGTGCACAGGACATACTGTGAGGGGGGGGGGGGGGAAAAAGGACTCGAACTGAAGTGCACATAGGATTAGGTGATCAAAGTGCCTGGGGGATTTTAGAGTTTCAGCTATCAAAAAAACCCATAAATGTCATTGATTTATGGAAGGCTGGCGTGGAGGGAATGAAAACCCTGAGGGAGCTGGGGATCCTTTAATGTCTGGGAAATCTGCTGCAGGAAAGTGGAAAGTATTTGTGAAAGAAATTAGGGAGGCTGCAACTGAAATTCCTCTGGTTAAGGCTCCAGTGGAGAAAAGCACTGCATTGCCAACGCGTGTAAAGAAGCATCAACAGGGTAGGACAGACAGAGAAAATTTACAGCCAGATAGTTGTGGCACCATGTAAATGCTGTCAGTTATGAGAAAGCCTTAAAGGAGCTGGGCTAGTGGGAAGGATGAGTGTTTGGGGTGCTCTGAAAGCAGATGGGAGAAAATAGGAGACTTTGGGTGCTGACTGCTCCACGCGTGCACTCACAGTAGAGCAGGGTTCTGATTTTGTTTAATCCTACCCAGAGGTGAAGGTGGAAGTGCAATGAATGTGAACTTATTGCTGACGCCAGGATTTTACTCCAGGGACTTAAAAGTATGAGCCTTTCAAAAGTGACTGTGGATGCCTCCACTTCTTAGCACTCAACTTGGGACAAGTTCACAAGGCCCATTTCTCAAAAAAAGAAAACACACAGTTCTTTCCGAACATCTGCCATCTGGAGCTGGGCTTTGAAATAGCACAGTAGCCAAAATCACTAGGGTTTGTGAAAGTCTTGAACAAAGAAACACAGGGTGAATAGCAGTACAAATAAGCATGTGGCACAAAAGTCAGTGAGGAAGCTGCTCAGAACTGGAAGGCACTATGAGTTCAACAGACCGAAGACTTATTTCAGGAGGGAGTCAGTTGTCTGGTGAAGCACCAAGAGGTGGGAGTGAGATAAATGGAGAAAGGGAAGGTACACAGAGCTAGACAGTCTTTTCCAGTTACTGGCCTATCTTCTCTTTTTAAAGGGAAGCTACTGCCTCCAATGTGCTTTGCCTGTAGCTCCAAAATGCGCGTATAGTGGAGGGAACCTATTTTTAGTCTACAAGAGCTAGCAAAAAAGGTTAAAAAGGCAACTGCTTCCTGTTTAGGGCTGCTGCCATGAAGAGAGATGCTGCCAAGATGCAGGGGTTGGGGGCAGGACCTTGCTGTAGGTTAGAGCTCTCAAACGTGGCCCGTGGGAGAGTGGAGCAACCAGAGCTGGAGAACCCAGGACAAGTTAGCAGGTCTGTCTGGCCCTGTGCTGCAAGAGAGAGTCATCTGAGGATGCAAGACAAGAAAAGCTGCTTGCAGCTCCTGAGAGCCCACATGCTGAATCAGAAGGTTCATGGCTAGGAGTCTCATGAGAGGAGAATGGACTTGAACTTTTCCTTTGGGATTTTTGGTGCCTAAATGCTTTAGACTGAGCTCAAATCTCAGGCTCAGTGCCACCGCTGAGCAAAAATACACAAGCTGCCTGCCAAAGGGCTACAGATAATCTGTGCTGGATGAGTAGAAGCCTCGCAGTTCCTTCTAACTCCAGCGATGTGCTTTGAAACTCAGCAAATATTGGGGTGTGATCACGGTTACATGCAAACCCAGGGTGAGTACGACCATCTGCCTCTGGTCCCTGTTCTTGTGACCACTGCTTAATTTCCACTGTGTATGATAAAGCTCCAAAGACTACTGCTCTGCAGGAGCACGGTGCCAGGGGACTTCCCCAGGGTGCTCTGCTCTCTGAAAAAGTTGCAAGAAAACTCTTCCCTGTCCAAGCTGCTGAAGTGCTGATGAAGAAACTCTTGGCTGGAGATCTCATTGCTYGTGGCCTTTTAATGATCATTCAGCATTTGTGAGAGATCTGCTTTATTTTCCATTTGGCTGATGCTAGCTGTGCACAAACCCAGCAAGAGCTCCACGGCACCTTGCTCGCTGTCTGCCTTCAACACTTGGCCCTTGGGGCACAGCCTCAGGACTGCAGATAAAAGATGAATCTTCATTTTCACCAAGTTAGGGGACACAGGTTTTTTTGGAAGGGGATGAGGAGTTGAAAACAGTCTTAGGAAAGAGGTTGAAGAGTTTCCTGCAATTTAAAATGCTTATTGCCTCTTTTATGCCTTATTTCAGCTGCTTCCTAGCCATAACCTTCTGCATTCCTCTAGCAAATAAGGGTGAGACAGACAATTACAGCACAACAACCCGCAAAGCTCTCCGCTACTGACAACAGCAGAAATGCTGCAATGGAGTTAAACAAAACAACATTGTGTCTAGTTATGTAAGAGGGTTTTCTTAATACATCAATATAAATGAGACTGGAATGAGTTAAAACACTGAAGCTGGAGTAAAGAGAATTACATCCAAATTTCTCTGAACATTTAAGAAAAAAATAAAAATTGAACGCAGATACAATACATGTTACCCAGCTCAGTCCTGCCTTCTGATCCTCTTTGGCGCTACCTTGCTGCAGCTGGCTATCCTCTTATGCTAATTATTGCAATAATTATTCCTGATAGGAACTTAGTTTAAAAGTTTCAGGAGTGTCTAAGTGATGTGTGAGTCTAAGGACCAATTTCCAAAGTGACTTTGACAATGAATCTCAGATTGATTAAAGATTTATCCATCTGAAAATTCAAATACTCAGTGAGATAGTTCTGACTGACAGCATCAAAGCAGTTATCTTTGCAGTCAGGGTGGCTGAAGGATTCATTCATATCCTTCTGTTCAGAGCACTTCAATGTTTCCACCAACAAACAAAATGCAAGAGTTTAAATTAGGAACCATTTCATACTTAGGAACGCAGCATTTTCTTCAGTTAGCTGGTTGAAAGTACTTCCTCGTTTTAAGACTCTAGCACTGACATTTTAGATGACGTTTAGATCTTTCAAAAGCAAGAAAATTATCATATATAGAAATCAGCTTTAAAGGCAGGTTTTTCTATTTACGAATAGAACAAACTGCAATGCTCTGTAGGATATTTTGTGCTTCTCCTGCAGCACCACTAAAAATACATAGTGGATGTCATCACCTAATTACTCTGATGACTAGTTTTAGTTCCCCTTGTGCTTTTTCCATATCAAACAGACTCAAAAGGAGGAAGACCCGATACTTTGTTTCTCCTAAAATCACAGACTGAAATGGCAGGAATGAATCCCCGAGGGTGGATTTGCTCTCAGTGTCATACAGGATATTTTCAGCTACTCTCTGACACACTATGAAAGAGCAGTTAAAAAAGGAAAAAGCAGTGGAAAAAATAAATCCCAGTAGACCAYATAACACACAAAGTGATCATTTAATTTCTACTCTGGCTTTCATTAGTAAGTGAAAGTATGATCACATATTTTCAAAGCATCTTAGCACAATTGAGAATACATCCCCCAAAAGATACTATGAGTTAGGTTAAGATGAGACTAAACATAACCCACCAGGCGGAGAGCGTTGGGGAAGGTCTTGCGCATCCCCATACACTTCTCCTGGTCGATGAAGAGGGAGTTCGCCTTGACAGCCAGGTCATGCTCCAAGGTCGACTTGGTGTGAACCAACATTTGCAGCGTGTCCTCGGCGTCCCTCAACCTCTGCTGAAGGCTCTGGATCGTGTCATCGATTTCATGGACCTCGTTGACGAGGCTAGAAAACACCAAGAAACCCCCACTGTTAACGGGTGCTGGGGATGGAGGTAGCCTTTCACTGGCGTGTGTCTAGCACAGCATTACTGACAGGCCCCTTGGCACAGGATTTCCCTTTTCAGCATGTCCTGAATATAACTAAAAGGAAACATTTCTGGCAGATGGGTGTAAAAATGGACAGCAGGGCTCCTCCCAATTTCAGCTGGTCAGCATGATTAAGTCTGCGACCAGGAAACTGCTCTAACACTTTGGTGAAGCTCAGGAGCGTCTCCCAGAACAGCCTGTGCCCCCGAGAGGAGGGACGGGCAGCTGTGGTTTCCGGTTCCCATTTTAGTTTTTCTGCTTTGTTGCCTTGCCCTCCGGAATTCCTCTGTGCAGGGGTCCTCCTCACACCCACAGACACACGCTGCAAAACAAGGAGGACTGGGTGAGATTGAAAGTGAATTCAGAAACAAGGGGATGATGGAAAAACAAAAGTGCGTGAGATGCTGAGAAAAGAGACTTGGGAGAAATAACTGTGCTTGCAACTCATGAATAGAGCTCAAAAACTGCTTTTAAAAGACAGAACATTGAATCATGACTAGAAGTCTTCTCAGGAGGATGCCCTGCACCAGGGCAGGGAAGACACAGAGAAGGAACCAGGTGAGTTTTCCCCAATTTTTCTTCCTGTTGTTAAAAAAAGGGGGGCAAAAAACCCCCCCACCAGAGTTACAAACTTTACAGCTTCCAACTTCCCCACCCCATAACACTGGCCAACTCAGATTTACTTTTCTTTTTGTGCCTGGGCAAAAAGTAGCAGCAAGGTCATCTCTAAAGGCCAGAGAGACAGCTCCTCTATTTCTGAAAAGTTGTCACTTCTGCCTTTTCAGGGAAGGCGCTTTCTTTGGTTTGCCTTCCTTTCAAAGCACACAAAGCCCTGGAAAGGACAAAGAGTGGGTGCAGGTGGCCTGCAGGCCCTGCACAGCACCCAGCACAAGACGTTCCTCCTGGAAAGCCTCTAAGTTTCTATCAGATGCTGCGTTGCTGTGCCAGCGAGCTCTTGCTCTGCAACTATCACACCCAGCTGGTTGCCAGCTGGACCAGAGGAGCCGGCAGGGGGAGGGGGTGGGAGAGGAGGAAGAGGAGTAAAAGGAGAAGGAGGAGGAGGAGGAGATGAGGAAGGAAGTCCTGGCCAAGCCTCCCTTGTAGAGAAGGCAGATAAGGTGTTGCAGGAATGCAAAGGAGAAGCGCTCGAGCCAGCTGCCCCAGCCCTGYGTCTATGGGCTTGTGTGCCCAAAAGCTTGGTTGTGTTTTCCCGCGTCCCCGGCAGAGGTTTAGACAGCTGGTACCGCTGCCTGCTTCTTCCATGCCTTACACCCTTTCTTGTAGTTATCCCAAAGGAGCCAACTAAGCACTCTCAGGGTGAGTTTGTAGGAGAGTAAAGGCCCTGTCCTTCAAGACTGGGCACATCCAGCCGCCGGGAAGCAGGCAGGAGGGAAGAAGATGTTCACCCAAGCAGAAGAAATTCAGCCCCTTGTGGGGTAGCATCAGACTGTAACTGCCCACAGTGTGACCATAATGACACAACAGCCTCCTTTGTGGATACAAAGCTGTCACAGCACCCAAAGCCTCGGGTACTCACTCCTTGCATTTGATTACGTTAGTGCATTTAAGGAAGGACTGTTTAGAAAAAGACCTGTTATTAACTTTGTTATCCAGTGATGCTCCTGTGTGCTCCTGGCTGGTGTCTCCTTGAGGACAGGGGTAGCCCTGCACTCCAGCCTTACCGTATCTGGGCACTATCTCGGCACAACTCCACATTTGGTCTCCGTGTGCGCTCGTCCAGCCGGGTGTGGGCCACTTTTAATGGCGGTGCTTTGTCCCGAATGGCTTTTCGAATGGTTTCTATGCTCATCTCAGTCTGGAAGATTTCCTGCAGAGTCTAGCATTTAAAAAAGAACAAATGCATGAATTACAAAATATATTCTCAATACATTCTCAATATTTAATATAGTCACGATATGTTCTCAAATGTCAACATCATCTTCCCTTTTCTCCTGCCCATCTGTAGAAAAAACCAAGTTCATTAAGTAGACCCTGCTGTCTCTTCTAGCACATCTGCAGTACGCCTGCAGCTGAGTGGTGGGTTGCTTTTTGATCTGGATAAAGATCTATGGCTTGCCTCCTCCTCCTCCATTCGCTACCTGCTGTCAGAGCCTCTCCAGCCCCAGTGGAAGGAGGTGGATGCAGCGCTCCCATCTGGAGCAGGTACAAGGCTGGGCTCGAACCGCTGCCACTCCACCACTTATGGACACAGAGATCCGGCAGAGATTTCTCCTCAGGGGAAAAGCCTCTCATTGCTGGAGCTGTCACACCAGAGGTTTTGGAACAGAGTGATGAATCGATTGAATTACTGCTTCCCAAAATTACTGCTTTCAGGAACTATTCATCCACCAATAGCTACTAATGGAGAGCAGGTTTTTAATGGAGCTCCTTTTAAAGGCATGGCATCAACCTGCATTTCTGAAAACCCAGCCCAGCCCAGCTTCTGCTCATCAATAGTGGACTGAGCACCAAGCACTTTTTAGGAAACTTTCTGCCAGATCCACCTGTCTGAGCCATATACCCATAGCTCTGATTTCAATTCATCCTGCTCAGCAGAGAAATGCACAAAACACACAGATATCTGTGCAGCAAATGCAAAGCGCCAAGATTCAAAGTGAGTCTTTTGAAAAGAAGAAGTGATTCTATGAAATCCCAGACCGGCATCCTGGCAGAGAGACAACAAACACTTATACACGGTGACAATTTCTGAAATGACAACTAGGAGATGCAACGAGCATTTTCATCTTCTGCTAAAAATCCTCCTTGTCTTGCCGGGTTGTCAGCTAGGATATACTGTGAAATGTTTTGGCAAACAAAATACAGTATTGTTTGAGATGAAATAACAGTGTAAAGTCATTCTGCTGAAAAAAAATACCCCCAATACTTTGAGTTTCAAACAGAAAATGATACTATAATCCAGATTTCTGTGGAGACCATTCCTCTACTTGGGTCAGATCCTTGTGGAGGTTCAAGCTCCTGCTTTGGAGGTGTCATTCATAAGTGACAATTTTGCGCCAAAAGTGAAGGGTTCAGGTTACCTTAGCCAGGTGGGTCTGAATCTTATTTTTGGCATCTGCTGTCTCCACAATGCGATTGGTGAAGGCGACATTCACTCTGTTAAACTGGTTCCACATCTCGTTGGCGGTCACCACCAGCAGGTTCTCGATGTCTCCCCGCAGCTTAGAGGAGGCAGCCCGTTCGCTCTGAGAGCGCAGAATATTATCATCCGTAAACTTGGCCCAGGATTCTGGCACAGAGATCCTAGGGAAAGGAAAGGAGAAGCCCACGATAACACCACGCCGCTGAGGATGACTATGGGCAGTCATGGATCCCGCCAGGGAGGAGCTTGTATTAAACACAGCTTTAAGGGGAATCTAGGCTCTTAATCTGGCTGCATGTTAGTTTCTGGATATGGTCTGCTCAATAATGCTTATCAAATGATGATATATTCATGAAAACAACTCTGATTTTTATGAAATCTCCAATAAAAAAAATCAAAAATGCCTAGATCATAAAGATTTTAATCAGACCTTATATCTACAAACATGTTAATGGCATTTGAGTGCCAAATGATTCACAGCTTCATGACAATGCACGCATTGCAATTGGTTTTTCTGCTAACTTACGAACGCTAGATAATATTCGATTCCCTGTCTGTGCATTCAGAACGAAGTTAACGCCTGTGCAGTAGTCCAGAACAAGGTCAACAAAAGACTTAAATACCACATAAGCTCCATTTAAAACATGCTGATCGTCTGCACATTTTACCCCCTCTGAATTTTAGCTTCAATCCTTTGCAATTCATTTGCCTGTCTAAATATGTCTGAGCTCCACTGTGAATAATTATTCAAACATTAGAAAAATTGAATCAATATATGTCACTCCATAAACTGCATGTGGCTGTGTGAGCAACAGATTTATTCCTTTAGCCCTTTGCCAGTTACAGCATATTTATGTGAGGGCTGGTTTAGGTCACCATTCATTTATTGCAGAGTCAAAGCTGAATTCCTGGCATCCAAAAGCAGCTGAACTGTATCCCAGCACCGCTTCTCTTTCTTTCCTGAACTCCCACGTCATTTAGGCTCCCTGCCAGGCCTTCTCTGCAGAGGGGTGAAACCCCCAGACTTTACGTTAATGAGGAGCACTCAAGCAAGCACTGACACGTCTTTGAAAATATACATAAACTTAATGAGCTGTGTAAAGGTGCTGAATTGAATTCCTTCATTTTTAGGCTGATCTCCGAACACTGATAATGTTTAATTAGGTGGGAGTCAGTTTGCCTCACTTTTGCCCTCTAAATGTTAGGCGTCCAACCAGAGGCAGAGGGACCTGCTGCCTTCAAAGTGAGCAGAGAGGAATGGCACCTCCGAGGCAATTCGGCCCCTCCATGGGTGGCTCGGGAGGTGCAATGGGTTTGCCAGGCAGAGTTGCATGTCTTTACAGAAGAGCTTGGATGACCAGCTCCCCACCAGGGAGAGGCACCGTGCCTTGGGCGTTCACGCTTTCCTGGCAATAGGACACTGGGCAGCGTCTCCCAGGGATCCCCACAGCTCCGTGCTCCCAGCCCCAGCCCGGCCAGCATGCGCAGTGCTCAGCATACACTCACGTAGCATCGACCCGCTCCACCCCTCGGTAGTAACTGATGCCGTCAGAAGTGTTCCTTAGGTGGTGGCACTTGTCATCGATGCGGTGGGCAGCCTGTTTGTCAGCCAGGTCCTTCTCCAGCTCATGCTGGGCTGCCCTGTTGGACCTTCAGCATGAGAACAACCACTGTTAGTGAGGACGTATGAGTGTAACATGTCACAGCATCCTCCCGCCTCATTTCCAGCAGCTCCCACCCCGGTGGCTACGTGCTCCCTGAGAGCATTGCTGTGTCTTTCCTGTAGAGCCTACACTGGTTTGGCACCTTTCATGGTGGGGGTAAAGGTAGAGGTCTGTTGGGGATAGAAGTGGGGGTATGTTGGAGTAAAGGTAGCGAGCGGTCTGTTAGGGTAAAGGCAGGGGTCTGTTGGGGGTTCACATGACAACGCAGGTCAGCCCTGCGAGGTGAGTTTTGGAGTGCCTCCTCACGCGAGCTGGGCGATCGCTTTATCCAGGTACCGCTGCATCCTCTCCTGACACGACCTGATGACGTCGACCTCCTGGGCAACGACAAACCAAGTTGGCATCAGTGTCCGCGCTCATTCATCCTGCTTACGCTTGTCCCCTCAGGCCTCCCCCAGCCTTGCACAGCAAGAACTTGCCTATTTGTGGTTCTGCCCAAAGCAAACAGGCCGGGAGTGGAAAACGTCATCCCCCCCCCAACTCCACTCATGCGGCTGAGCCAATGTGTGGTGACTGCGAGGGGGGACAGGCGGGTGTCATTTGTCACTGGTCCAAGAAATGAGTTGAGGGGTCCTCAACCTGCCACAGGCTCACTGGGCAAGTCACTGGTAGTGACTGGTGTCAAATCTACCCCTGGGGAGCAAACTGGGAGCCGGGGGAGCATCCCATGCCTGGTTTGCTGTGGGGACAGCTCGGTCATCATGGCAGTGTCCAAAGGGTCCTGTCACCTCCTGGTCACCCCCAGCGGGAGGCAGCTTTGCCGGCTGTCCCAGGAAGGCCCAGTTATGGCCAGAATTAGCCCTGGGAAGGCACAGCCTCGATGGCCCCCTCAGGGCATGCTTTCTTTTGACTCAGTTCACCCATCACCTTCCACATCCTGTGGTTTAAAATTTCGGGTCAGCGCAGTGGAGAACTGCGTGTCTCCAGCTGCCCGTCCCTTTGTGGTTGCTCCCGCTTCCCCGCACCCCGGTGCTGGGATGCGGAGCCCCGGCCATGTGCCGTCTGTGTGGGTGACGGGGACAGCCAGCGCTGCCGTGACAGTCAACACGCTCTCCCTGCTTCCAGCTGCCAGGGCCACAATGCTGCGGATTTAATCATGGACTCGGATCAGTCGCACAGCAGCGACTCCGGCTGCAGTGATGGCCTTTACATTAGCTTTCAGGGCCCGAGGGTGGGTTGCCAAACATTTTTTCATCTTGACATCAATGCCAAGTCCCGATTAGTTCCACTGCATGTGGGCAGGGACTGCTCCTGACCTGGGATAAACTGGCAGAGTGGTTACCTGGATCAGCAGTGCTTCAACGCACCCGTCCCACATCAGAATCTCCCCTTTTGCCCTCAAAATGTTTCCTCTCCAGGAGAAATCACGGGGAATGAGAGCAGATGGATTTTGCTTTGATATAAATTCTCGGTCATTTCTAATGAACACTCAGCTCCACTGAAAAAAGGCATGTGTTGCACTCTCAGGTCTCTCTCAACTTTAGCACAAATCTACTGCATTTCTGAAGCCCCAGCTACTGGAGGCAGGTAATTAGCACTTCAAAAAAAAAAAAAAGTTTTAAGTTCTCTTGTTTGCAGAAACCAGCTGAAAACCATGACCTAAATGTGTCCTAGACACTTAAAATCAGAACACCATTAAGGAGATACCAACTCTGAACATTTTCCTAAAAATCTCATGACCTTTAAGCTAATCTTCTAATTTTTTAGGGCTTGACTCATAAGAAAAAATCTTCACTGAGCAGTGGCTTCACAGTCCCAAGGGCTGTGATTTCCTCCTCAGTTTCACGAGGCCTTTGCAGTGATTATATTTCGCTGTACCCTGCATTAGAAACCCAACTCTGGTGCCAACTCTTGTCTTGCTTGCTTCTTGCTGGTAATTTACAGCAGACTATATAAAGGCAGGCAGGAGGCACATGTTTTTATAATTTCTATAAAATACATGGCCTAACTGCACGTAGTGGCCATTCTGTTGCAGCCACACTGGGCTGAGTGCAGAAGCAAAGCAAAGCGGGGGGTAGATGTAATATCTTTTATTAGACCAACTAATATAGTTGGGAAAACTAGACAAGCTGTCGGGCACATGCTGCCTTCTTCACAGCTGTGTGTGTATGTGTGTGTGTGTTCAGATTCATATAGATCTGGTGCTGGCAGAGCTCTGAAGTACAGGGACCTTCTGTCAGAAGAGTATTTCACAAACTGCTTAAGGAAAGACTAATTCCTACCCACTACAAAAAGACCCAGCTGTTTTTCAGCTGGAGCTGCTCTGGAAGGAACACTTCATTTCCTTCCTTTCCAAGAGAAAGTCTTACCCATGAGATAGGGGCACACGGCTCTGTGGAGAGACACCATCCTCTAGGCCCAGCAGGTTTGGGGGGGTTAGACCAGTTTGTCTTGTCAAACATTTCTGCTTTGTGGTCATTATTTGTCTGAGCATACGAGGTAGCATAGATCAGGCCCTTAGTGTCTGCGCTTTGCTTAACCAATAGCTCTTCGGAAATGAGTGTTCATTAGTAACCGCCAACCCAGCACCATGTGCACCCCAGGAAATCATCGCGCCAGGCGGCCAACGTCCCTGCTCTCTCCCTCCACCGCCCGGCCAACAGCTCCTGGTGGCACTGCCAGCCCCCTCACTATCCAAGACACTGATGATGGCAACACGGATCATGGGTTAGAGCTACTTTCACCTCACCTGCCCTGAGCAGGTTTGGCAGCCCTGTTTCCTAGCTGGCTTGGTAGCAAAGCTTACTGTCAAGAGCTGTTTCTCCACGTCATCATGGACTAGATCGATGCCCATCCTCTTCTCCCGGTGAAGCAAGCACTCTTGGGCTACCTGATGGGTAAATAACATCACTGCTGCCTGCAGGAACAGGATGCCCAATAGGGACAGTCCCTATCTGAATTAGTGTAAGAGAAAAGAAATAATAGGTGGGCACAGGAAAAGAGGGACAGAGCTGGTCACAGCAGGGATTGCTCACACTCCAGTGAGGACTTTGACGGGGCTGGGGAGTGAGGCTGGGTGTATCCAGGGAATTTCTACAGCTTCAGGGATGGTACAGAAGAAAAGGCAAAGATGTTTATTCCAGAACATAGCAGCAAAGAGAGGAGGCTGTCACCACGGACTGCCTGGAGGCTGCAGGACCTCTCCGGGGGAAAGTCTACAGCTGGGCTTTGTGCAGTGTGCCACATCTCAGGTTCTCCTTTTGGAAACACCTCTCCCCTTGCACTAGGAAGAAAGCGTCGCACACAGGGCAGGGGCCGGAGCTGCGCACTAGGACTTTGCTAGAGCAAAATGGCCAGGGCAGGGTTTAGCTGACACTGAGCAGCCAAGCTGCAACATCAGCACTAAATAAGCATGAAGGAGCCCATGTGTCCATGGTGTAATAGCAGCTGTATTCAGGGATCTGCTCCAGACTTGAATCCAACCTGATCAGAGCCTCATAGTAAGGCTTTTGTATCTCAAAACAGGATTGTGGATATAACACTTAAAGAAATATTTGGTTAAGCAAATACTGTTCTGATGTACTCAACATGTGCTGATAGGGAATGTAGCAGATGGCAAGGGCTTTGTTTATTACTAACTTAACTAATGGTCTCTTAATAAAAACTTTCTAGACATTATGGAGCTCCAGTGAAACTCAATTAGCTGTTTGAATGGCTGCAGATGTTAAAGTGATTGGCTACAGCTTGTACCTCACTAGAAAGAATGCTTACCTGGAGAGGGCCCTCTGTCTCGGTCAAGGCTCTTTCCAGTCGCTTCTTCATGTCTGTAAGTGCATTGGTCTCTCCAATCATCACATCCAGCTCATGGCGGAGCTCTGATTTCCAAAATTCAATATCATTGACACGTTCACCTAGATTTTTGGTGCTTTCTGCTTGAGTTTTCTTCATCTGCTGATCTTTATCCTGAATCATCCGGGAAGTCTCAACTCTCAGTCTCTCTGCGCTGTGCCGGGAAGTCTCCGACTCTTTATAGTTGGTCAGGTTGGACCTGTACCAGTCGTCAGGGGTGTAGCGAGTGAAGAGCGTCGTTCGATTGGAAACAAAAGGAAGCATCTTGCTGGGGGTTAACCCCTGGGAGCTTTTGGAATAGGGAGCCAAAGTTGGAGTCATGCTAGCTGTTTTGTAATAGGCATCAGATCTCCAGGGAAGGCTCAAACCCTGAGGCAAGGCATAGTGAGGAAACCGGTTCTTATAGCTTGAAGCCATGGCGCTGATGGCAGGTAGAAAGTTGGCAGATGTTGATCTTGGATGGGCACAAGTTGCCATCAAGGTAGAGCCAACAAGCTCCATTCTCAAAAATTGCTATTCAGTTATGTGTCCTGCATAGAAAAGGACATAGAAGACAACAATCTCATTTAGTAAGCTCCTGTACTTACATTACTTCTTATATGAACACATGCAACTTATAACACCAATAGTGGTGCACAAAACACCCACACATCACTCATACAGGCCTAAAACTCTGAAAAGCAAATCCTTTCTGACAGCATCCCAAGTATTTGTATATTTAAGGATTCAACTTCATTTTTAGTATCTAGTGTCAGGTCTTGAAATGCAGAGAGAAACAAATCATGGCTGCTAATGAGAATGACAGATATTATGCTGTCCTTAGCCTTAGATCTGTCATTCCAGTGAAATTTTCCTTGGTGATTCTCTGCTGTTAATTTTCGCCTTTTGGCTAGTGTTTGTGCTGATCCTGGAGTATTCCAGATGTGACATTGTATTTAAATGTCCCATTACCAGGTCTGAGAGCTGCGTCCCTTTGGATATACAGCTGCTACCAGCCCAGCTCAATCTGCGGACAAGGGACTCCATCCTCATCATCTGTATCTTCACTTGCATTTCACCCTTAGAGAACAGCCATCTCCTGTGACTTCTAAAGGAAGAAAAATGTCTATGGCTCACCCAAGACAAAATAAACACACTTGGAAAGGAGATATCCCACAAAGTCTTTCCAGAATGGCTTGTAACCGCCAGCCTCACAGTAATCCTCGAAGGGATGACCACACAGGAAGATTTTGCTACTAGCAACCGCATCCTGTACTGCGGGTGCTATTGGCCTTTTCAGACTGGGGTCATTAGCCACTTGTTATCAGAAATATAAGGCAGACAGCCAGTAAATGTACATAACACATAATCCATGGACAATCCATCTCAGAAGGGTACATTGCACTGATGAAGCTCCTGGATGGGCATAAGTGTCAGCAGCTGGTGGACTAGGTCCTGGTGGCTGCTTGAGGGACCAGCCCTGGAGCCCACACCAGCAAGGGGAGAAGCCTTGCAGCCAGCTCCTGTTGTAGAAAGACACACAATCTCCAAACCTCCTGTGTTAAAGGAATTATCAATCAGGACCATATTTTTCAAAAATCACTTATTTTAACTAAGGGAAATGGTCCCATATTTAACCATATTGATTAATTACCATGTCACTGAGTCCAGCATCCTTCACCTGCTCCAGCCCTCGGGACCCAGCTTGCTCCCAGCCAGCTCAACAGTTTACTCAGTATGCCAGGAAGGGGAGAGCCCGGGAGCATACTCCTCCAGCACTCCACAGCTGGGCAGGGACATGTCCTTCCCCTATCACCGTCCTGTCCCCTTTGCATCCAACCTGGCTCAGGAGCCCCAGTGAAAGATTAGGACGCCAGTATGCTAGGACAAGAAACCCTGGACCGGAGTGGTGTTTGACATGAAGCATGTACTAAATCCCATTTGTTACAGCATAAAATAAACTTTATGCCTTTAAAAGGGGGGGGGGGATGTGTCCCATATGACATAAACTCACTTTTATTGTAGGATAAAGCACTCACAAAAGCAATTACATGAACAGAGATTTAACTGCTCCTCTTGGACTATCCTGATCTATTCACATGTGTAGACAAGCTGAGAGGCTGGTTTATTTTTAAAATTTTGAACCTTTTGGGAAAGAGAATTTCTTTCATTTTAGTCACCTCAGCAACCAAGAATGCCCCTCTCAACAGAAAGGCAGGACCAACAATATTTCGTAATTTCTTACTGAAAAGCTTAAAAGGCAATAGACGGGAGACCGGCAGAGTACTCAGCAACCTCATCCCAAGCTACATGACACGTCATTAAATATTCAGCAAGTGATCATTCAGATGGGATGAAAATAGAGATGAGAAAGTGTATTTTCTCGGGGACAACCATGAGGCAGAAAGACAGGGCGCATCTGACTGTGATCTAGCTGATATTACCGTATAGCGAGGGCAATGCTCTTTAATTCGGTGAGACAGGCTCCTCGCAGCCCAGTGCCTTTTGCGGAGCCGTGCCAGCTCACACCAGGCGATGAGCAGATGACACAGCTCATCAGGTGCAGGGAGACCCACAAAATTTCTGGCTGCTGGTACAGATCTGAGCGGACCACAAATAACCCCGTGCAGGGGCCTCCAATGAGAGCTGTTTAGGCAAGGCAGATTTGGGTTTTTTGTTTTTTGTTTTGACCCTAAAGAGCAATATAAATGAGACAGAATAAAATAATGCAAGTGATCAGTCAAACCAGAGAAAACTAGAGATTCGAGAGGTGATGGCAGGGGCATAAGCCTGTCCGTGAGGACAATTCATGGCTGAATGCAAGAGGAGAAACCCCGGGATCTGCACACAGCCCTGCGGACGGCTGTACACGTGTTCAAACATCCAACTATGGGAGCAGGTGATCTAAGAGATTTTTAGGTTGCTGGTGCCTGCAATGGTTTGATGTATCCAGATGACCAACATCTCAAAGTGCCAGCTATTAAATAAACGAACAATGAATATCAGGTCCTTCAGCTAAGTAGAATCACAGTAACATAGGGGTGAGTCAGCAGGGAAAATGCCCAGCCTGTATCTGGGAAACCATTGAACTTCAAGGACTTTATTTTCAAGCCTTGACCAATTTTGACCATGCTGCAGCTGGGCTGCCCTTGTACCTGATTTCGGATCAACATAGCTGTGGGCACCAAGTCTCATCCCCGAATCAGGCCCGGCCTCAGAGGCTCTGGGGTAAGCAACAGGAAACTCACACCCTCAAATTTAGAAAAAAACTTTCGCAACCACGACCCTCTGAGCCAGTTTGGCAGAACACGGGACGAAATGTCTGCACTGAGGTCCAACAAAAACCACTGTGTGTGCCGGTTCCCACACACCAGTTACTGCAGCCCTTTTGTCCCTGCTAGGGAGAAATTCCTGCACTCTCCCTATTTCTGCGACGCATAATTCCACCTGAGAAACAGCATTCAGAGAGTGGGAGACAACTTCCCTGGCTGCCACCCCTGCACATAAATCAGTCCCGTTCAGATAGGGACACACAGGCTTAGTCAAAGAAAGAGGAAAAAAAAAACCCTGGGAATGCACGGGGATTACGATTCCCTGCATTTGCAGCTGCAAGAGCGGTTGCTACATGCCGCGGGGGACGAGCCATCCCCAGGTGACACTTGCTGCGGCCGGACCCCCCCGACCCCTTGAGCACACACTTTGTTACACTGGGCGCATTTGGATGATACGCTAGGTATTTTGGGGGCTAGGAACTACCTGCTTTTTTAGCCTCCCCTCTTCCCCCCTCCCRGTTACAGCACATGCACATCCTTAGCACTAGGAAAACCACATCTGGAGTCAAGTTTCCCGCTCGCCCTGCTCGGTACCCAGGCAGGGCGCAGCCCCTCGCTGCAGCGGGTCTGTGCCTGGGTGCTGGGCGCACTCCCAGGCTGTGCAGGGTCCCCAGCGAGGCTGCGCCAGGGGCTGCTGGCGGGGCTGGGCAGAGCTGCCACTCACCACCACGCTGGCGGCTCCGGCCTCCGCGGTGGCTGYGGTGTCCCGGGGCCCAGGTGTCCCCCGCTCCGCGACGCCCGCCCCGGCGGCTACGTGTGCCCGCGGCGGCGTTGCTACGGGTGCGCGGGATGCTTGGCAACTCAGCGCTGCCGCCAGGCAACTCCGTGCAGCCGCCGAGCAAGGAGGTGCCCCCGCTGGGAAGCCTGGTGCTCACGCTGGGCAACCCAGTGCATCTGCTGGGCCACCCAGTCCCACCCGTGGACAACCCAGTGTCCTCACCGCGCAAACTAGTAATGTCACTGCGCAACCTTGTGACACCACTGGGCAGCCCAGTGTCCCTGCTCGTGCTCCAGGGCTGGGAATGTTTTCTAGGAGAGTGAGGTTTCCTAGTTATTTGAGGCTTTGAGTCGAGAAAAGGCACTGAAACAGATATCAGAGGGGCCTGTTTGTGCCGTGATGGTTAGCACAGGCCAATCCACTGCTCGGGGCAGTCCAGCTGCACTGGTGTTATAAATACAGGACCAGATATGCTGGTGATGGTCACCTCACCTTTTGAGGAGGGACAGTCTGCCTGCTCTATTTTATGCAACTTTGGTGTAAGCTTTCTGGCTTCTGGCAGATGCAACATTCGGACACTTCTATTCCAAGAGAAACTGTACACCACTGCGTGAGACTCTGGCTATTATTTATTAGCATATGTAACATGCACTCAAATAGTCCTGGGAAAGGAAAAGGTCTTTCTCTAACTTTTGAAGCACACACCGGATCTGCCGTGAGGACCTCTATGTTCCACTTTCTCCAGGAGGAAACATCTTCGCTTAGTTTGTTTTATTGCTCAAGATTTACTGTCAGAAATGTGGATGTTTCATGAAATATGTGGATTGATATATTTGTCTTCTCAKATCCTTTTTCAGTTTCTTCTCATTTCACCCATCTACTGCAGCTGTGACAGTGTGCCAAATTGTTTTATATCTTGTCATTAGTGTAGTCACACCCTGCCCACCACTTCTCCTTTCTAGGCACAGGCACACGCACACACGCACGCACGCACGCACCCCTCGCTGGCATGAGAAAACCATGCTTTCATTGCCAAAGATGTGACATAAAAATAATTTAGCCGAACTGTTTTGTGTATACAAAGCTTAGCGCACACGTATTTCACTTTAAACACATATTTTGCTTTAACTGGGTGAAGAATCAGCTTAATCAAATTGAAATCCAAGGTCCAGCCCACAGCCTGCTTTTCTTTAATTAAACCAGGCAAAGCAATTTCAGTCAAGCCTGTTGAATCTCTGCATTTATGCGAGATCACAGATCCATGCTTACACACTCACCCTCCAGGATCTCTTGCTCTGGGATCCTTGCCTGTCTCCTGCCCTTCATTTACACCCTGCTCTTGCTCCGTGCCCAGAGCTAATTTTGCTCAGATGAATCACTACACTTTGAGRGACACCACTAAGGCTTGCAGGCAGCTCACAAGGCCTTGAAGCATTTGCTTAAATTAAGCAATAATAATTAGACAATCTTGTAAACCACCCACAGACCCACAGATGCTCTGGAGGGGGGACCCCCCTCCCCCCAAAAGCAGAGAAATTGTGCAACAGCATTTAAAAACAGGTGGCTTTTAAATGCACTGTTAAAGATGTATTCACCTGAAAACAGTGGTCCTGAAATCCCTCATGTTCCGGGTACCACATTGAATTAAGTGGACTATTCACATCATCTCCAGTTGTCCAAGTAACCACACCAGGTCCCGTAACTACAGTCACAAAGGTAAATTCACTAAAACTAAACACTATGACTCCCAGGGCTGGTGGTGCATATTCAGTTTTGATCGACATGTGAGAATATAGCTTGTTCCAAAACCCTGGCTGAGCTCAGACTTTAAAAAAAAAAGAGAAAAAAAATAGGGTGAGAATTTGAGGCTGATGTTAAACACGGATTGCCAATTTTTGGCACATCAGGCCAGGCTCGCCTCATTGACTAAACTGCAATTATAAGGCAGGCATGTAGATACTTAAGTATAAAACCTACTGCCAAAAAGTGTCAGTCTTTCTGTCACAACTCTGCGTTCTCACTGGCTATTAATATGTCATTACACAGGGATCATAAGCCACCCTTCTGAAAATACACAGATCTGGGTCTTTTATAGCATCAGAGTCTATGTGTTACCATAACATTGCCTAATCACGGAGTTTGACTTCACTGCTGAATATTGCTCTCTCTCCTACAAACACTACATCTGCCTGAGAGGGATCAACTGCCCATTCAATAGCAGAATAATTTTTAAAAGATATGTGAATTCATGGAAAATTAAAAAAAATCCCAAACCTTCTTTAAAGCATTGCTGATTGTTGCAATTACCAGACTAACTATGGGACAGACTACAAGATACCTTAGTAAATGGTCAGAAAAGTTCTCATTCTGGCTTTTCTTTGGAGAGATCCTTAGGAATGGAAGTAAGTAACATCTGAATGTGTGTTTTGGGCAGTTTTGCCCCCTCTCTTGCGTGAGCAGTTTCCGTGTGAGCTGCATCCTGCGCCAGTGCACCCAAGGAAACACTAGCAGATGCATGCTGCTGGCTAGGCTCCTTTAGGGTTAAAAAGATTTTCTTTATATATTTATAAAACCAAGACTGGCTTCTAGGAACAAGCTGTATGCACAACTGCAGCCCGGAGATGCTGCCCTGAAGTAGGCACTGTCTGGCTGGGAAATTCATGAGACTTTCCAGGGTTTTACAAGGATTCCTGCATTCAGAGAAAAATTATGAGTTGACCGTAAAACACAGAGGGCCAAGAATTCCCAAAGTGTGACCTGGGGCTGGGCTGCTTTAATCTCTGCACATGGCAGTGGAAAAAGATGGTTAGGGCCATCACCAAGCCCCCCCACACCTGGGGCCAGAGCCAGGATGGCAGGAGCAGGGCACATAGCTTGGACACCAAACACGGGCCACGCTGAGCAGGTTGGCCAGGAGAAAGAGCCAGCTTTGGCCACAGCCCCTGGAGCTGGCAATCATTGTCCATGGCCATGCTCAACTCAGGGCAGAGCCACCAGCCGGCCAGACCCCATTTCAACATGTCATGAGCAGCTCTGGAAGGGGAGCAAAAAAAAACAAGGCTCTTCTGGAAGGCTGTACCAAGGCAGAAGCAGGGCCAGCCCGTCGCCCGCCATGCCAGCGTTCGTTGGGGCTTTTTTTATTGTTGTTGCTAAAACACAGTCGACCATGCACAGCTACATGTCATGGCAACTGCCACCACCCTGGTGCTTGACCTAATACGAGCTCCCTTAGACGCAATTCAGATTTCTTCTTGTTGGGTCCATGGGCATTAGGTGCCTGCTTTCGGTGCAGAAACAAGAAAGGCTGGACTTTCTAAAAAGCAAAGCTCCCAATCTACTGGCAGTCACACCTCTGTGCTCTGTAGTTGGGCAGGTAAGCCCTGGCAGAAAAATATCTGCGGTAATAATAAGCAGTAATGCCAAATTCAAATTTGTGGTTAATTCCACTTAATTTGAGTCACTTCCTCGGTTTCCATAAATAGCTACAAAAATACAGTACATCGACAGATTGCCCCAACAGGACCTGACTCCTCTCCGTTGCTCTGGTTTAAGCTGGGATGAACTCTGCTATGTTGATGAAGTCAACCAAAGTTAACTGCCGCGATACAGCCAGGCTTGTCTGCACGTGGTTGTGTTGGCTAAGGCTTGAGAAACCRTTACACGTTGTCAACACATCACTATGTGCAGTCCCAGTCTATCTTCATTTCTGACACAGAAAGCTGTTAAAAATGTGTGTTATGAAACCTTTTCTTTCTCTGAGGTGGAACTGGGTTTTATGTATCCCCTTGCCTTGAAAGAGGCATGAGCAACAGACCAAATATTTTGCACACGTCTTGGAGACAATTATCCAAATGAATCATTCCTTATCTATACATATCTACGTGTTTATATGTGCTTTTTTTTTTTTTACATTTTATTGAGGTCAGTGATTGCTCTTCCAGAGCCTTGGTTTTCTGTCAAAGTTCACACCTACTTTTCCACCCTGACTTTACTATCAGTAAAGTCAAGGGACATCTTTATGGTGGAGTACTTCTGACTCCCACAGTACTCATATTCAATGCATGTCTCCTCTTCACCTTGGGACTGTGTCCTTGTTTCACTTTGGTAGAGCTGGAGAATGAGGAAGAACAAGCCCCTACTTGGTCTACCCAGATCTTGGGTCCATGGCCCTGATTTTCAGATGCTCCCTGCAAATTGCAAGTGGACAAGGGCAGGCTGCAGTGAGGGGAGGCAAAGCCAAATTTTTGCCCCATCCTGCCATTTACTCCCTTGTTGTCCTGCTGGAAAGGCAAGAGTAGATCCTTCCCCTCCCTTTCATATGCTCTGCATCGATCCTGAAGGAGCGAGCACCTTCCATCTCCAGCCCGGGCCTCGGAACTGAGGGACCAACCCTCCTCTACAGGAAGACATTTCTCCAAATTTGTTAAAGGCCCTGAAAAATTGATTCAGTTAAGCCAGCAAGACTTGTCATATGGACACACAAATGCCACTGTGTGCTGACCTACCCCTGTCTCCACACAAAGTAGCACTGGAGAGACAATCTCATTTCACCCAGTTTGGCCCACCAGGAACAGAAAGAGCAGTTCACCTCGCCTAAGTGTAGACACTGAAAGCTAAAACATCTTCCTTTACACTCAGTGGGGAGAAATAGGCCTCTCCAGAAGCCTATCTTGGATTCTTTTTTTAGGATTAGACAAATGGTCCACTGGAAGGCCCATTCCTCTCCATGTCCCACAAAAGATGCACAGGTTGCTCCGACTTGGACATCCAACTGCCCTGGGACACATGAACACCAGACTGAGTACAGACTCTCTTGAAAACGTGATCTCTACCATTAGTCCTTTAGCAAGGCCAGACCTACTGAAATTCTAACTTTGTAAAGTTTTGGTTTCCGGAGATGTCAAGCATGGAAAACTGCCTCTAGACTTAGGTGAGCTTCACCTCTGAAAATGAGGCTCTTAATGAAGAGAGAAACCGATAAAGAGATCAGTAAGTAGACTGGTAGTTGAATTATTTAGTTTAACCATAGTAGCATATGATTGAACTTTCCAAACTATAAATGTGGCATGAATAAATCATTACAAATCCCTCCTTGAGCTCTCATGATGAATCACAACCACCAAACCACAGATTCTCATTCTGCTTGCTCAGGGCAAGCTATGTTGCATATTCACAAAGTTAAGATGAAGATAACTTACGTAATCATAGTAATCGTAATCTCAGAAAATGTAATAATTTAATACGGGGACATTTTCAGTGGTGCCCAAGTGACTATAGAAAATTAAAGCCAGTGATTTCGGCAAGAGTCTGCTTGTAGCCACTTCAACGCACAGGCAGCTTGGGAAGGGGGGGGTCTGGATCTTGTGCTCTATATTGACCACATTGCAATATCCAAGGCTGTGAGAAAGATGTGCTTTAAACTGCATCCAACAAGCAAAGGGTTTGTTCACACCAGTATGAAATTGTCACAAGATTCAATCAACTACACAAACAAATAATAAACTTGCAAACAATTACCAGACAGAGTCATATACGCCTGCTGATTTACAGTTATATAAAAGGTCTAGACATCAGCATGAAAAGAGGTGAAAATATGAACACAGCAGACCGCGCAGAGCATAGCATCACGTATCTGGCTGTTTGTGGAATCTTCCAGGAGCCTGATGAGAGTTTTGTTCTTACATTTTTTAATAACTGGAATCACTTCAGTAGGGCTAGGAGGTGCTACTTGGCTCAGATGCCACCCCAACAATTTTATATATTCTGAACACGTGCCTTAGTGGCCTGTTCCAAACCCCAGACGTGCCTGTAGAAAGGCCCTGCTGATTTCCTTAGCAGCTGGATCAGCGCCGTGAGCAGAATGACAAAGGACAGGGGATCCACGGCTGTCTCTTTGCTGGGGTACAGCACGATCGCACACGGGCACGTTAGGAGTTACATCCTTGGGCATCCTTGTCACACAGAAAATGCCCTGTAAAACTGTCCCCAGCTAATTTTCCTTTGTACCTCCCATTTCTATGCCTAGCCTGTCATTTATCAGAGGTGCAACTTTCTGACAACCCCTGGGACTGACGTCTTTCACAGGAGGAAGCCAGGTGAAGACCGCGAAGAGCTGAGATCACTGAGGTCTGATGATCAGCGGTGGTGGGAAGAAGGGAAGTGAAATCAGTTTCTCGATGTTCGTCTTGAAGTATCCCACCCGTGAAAGCATTTAACCATGTGCTGTTTATTAACATCGCAAGCAGCCCTGCTATTTCAATGCAATTTAAACACGAGCTTGAAATCAAGCCTGAGCATCTGAGATCTGCTGAGTAGAAAAGGATGGTTTATGTGATTAATGTTACGCACATGCTTTTGTGCTTAGCTGAAGTGAATTATTGATGGCCTCTCCATACTCACATACACTCCTCATTTCTGAGCCAGATGTGAAAGCAATTAGCACAACGGGAAGACTGTCTTTACGTCTGTGGGGCTTTTTATAGGTTAGTGTTTATTTTTGAATATACTTTCTTGAGGTGATTTTTGGCAGACTGTTCAAGGACTGGTTTATGTCATGACTGGCTATTGTTTAAAGTCTTTTTATTGCTTTGGCAAGGGTTTGGGTTGGAAAGGAGAGTGTTATTGTATTTCTTCTCTGTCACCACATTCAGGCTACTATTTAACAGACAGCACAAGGATCACAAAATCTCCAGAGCCGATAGGAACGACATCAACTTCTGCCTCCTCAGGAAATAGCAAGGGCTGAATGCAGTCCCGTTATGGAAGTGCCCAGAAAGCTCGTCTGGGAAAAAAAAAACGGCCTTCATGGAAATTGCTTTAAAAAACAAAACAAAACTCACTTTTCAACTCCCCTTGCAGCATGGCCAGGGTGATCTTTCCATCGTAACATAAACACTCTTCTCAATGGCATTAAATAGTAACAAAGGAGTGATGCACCTCTCCACATGCCCACTGAAAAAACCACTCACTTGCCTTTCCCTGCTGCTCTGAAAGACAAGGCCAGAGAGAGTAGCCTTTGCTCACTGCTCACCTTGTATGGAGCAGAAAAGCGCCCAGCAACAGAGTCTTAGGTCTTGTCTGCATGGAGAAATACACCAAATAATTGCAGCAGGACAGCTACCCCTGAGATTTCTGGAGGTCCAGAACAAAAAGGTCCAGGTATCACTGCTATCAGTGCAACGCCGTGCTAATGAGGTGCTGGGACACTTCCCCACCATCCATGCACTTTTCCAGGTCACGGTAAAGAAAAACATCTCCCAGTGCACAGATACTTCAGTAAATACTCAGTAAATACAGTAAATTTTCTTTGCAGGAATGGTTGCAATAAGCTTGCTGGCCACCACATTGAGATTGGTTTGCTCTTGTGTTTAAGCTCGCCTCATGCATCTAGTCTATTTAGACAGCAGCAATGCCTAGAGGGTGAGCACTGAGCAAGGCTTCACTGTATTGGATGTGGTCCAGCAATGTATTGAGGCTCGGTGAAAAAATAGTCTCAATTAATAAAGTAAGAAAGGGATGTGAGGAATCCCATGCCACGCAGCAGAAGCAAGAGGAGAAGTTGGATGGCGTTGGCTCAGGGCTGCTGCCCCATCCTTTCTCCCATGCTCTCTCCCTATTAGGTKTAGGATGCAATTAGCTATTCACATGTGAGCACACAGAAGAGAAAAAGCACAGGGCACATCCTCTCTTCTCCATCCCAGTATAGTGGCTGGTCCACCCAGGACCAGGGTCGCAGAAGGCTGCAGCCAAAACTCGATAATTTAGATACGAGTTCTTTTTGTCTGAACTTTCCAAAATACAGAAGGACTTGGCTGAATAGTTCTGCTAGTAATACACTGATGAAACAAGTGTATGAAGCACTTATGAATATTATTTATTTTAAAACACCATCCAGTCTGTGCTAGGCAATGAAAGAGCTGATATTAGCACTTCTGCAAGGAGTTCACCTATAGCGTTACTTCTGCTAAAAATGAAGCAATAATTCCATGCAATCGTTATTATTTAGTATCACTCATTAGCTCAACTGACTGTCTAATTCCAAAATAAATTTCCTGTTATCAGATTTAGCTGCTGAGTGCACTGACAAATATAAAATATGTATATTTAAGAGCTATCCCAATATGTGAGATGAATAATTCTGACTGTGTTCAGTTTTTGGACAAAGAAAATAAAGCAGCCTACTCTGCTTGGCCAAGTATTAGGCTGGAATTGGAGCCTGAATTTGAACTGTCCTGTCCTTTAGGAAAATTTGGCTTTGTTACCACATTTGTGACTGGCCCTTATTGCTGTTACAGCTCAAGCCAGGATGCCAGAGATGAATACAGCAGCAAACTATGGAACGAAGCTGGATCCATTTCTAGCTGCAGCCTGTGACGCTCAGGCCTTCAGTGGCTGAAGTCAGCGTCGTTCGCTGGCTTCCAGACATGAGCGGCCACTGGGGTCGTGAGGGTTATAGAGGATGTTTACTACTTCAGAAGAAAGTAAAACTATTTCCATCGAAAGCTTACAAATAATTCAGACAGCCGTAATCAGATTAAATTCCACAAAATACTTGATAGAATTTGATTGAAGTTTTTCTTTGCCAGAAAGGGCAGATCAAATTTCCTAATAAAAGAAAAAAAACCTTTTCTTTTATCCCTGTGAGTGTCTTCTGTTGTGTATCTGTTCACCCTGTGACAGCCCAATGAGAGGAGCATTTCTTTTCAGCCTTGCCCTGCCGCAGACCTTTAGAACGATCATTAAGATTTCATTACGTAAATATTTTGCCTGATACTTTATCTCATATTACATGTCGTTTTTATCCTTGGAGCACTGAGGTCCACGTAGCCAGATGGAATACGTGGTGTCTGCTAAAGAAAAATGAAAAGCAGGGTTGAGCTGATGGGTTTCTTCCTTTGTAAAGACAAATATTTTCATGCAATTTAAGTTAAAGGTGTGTTCTGACTGCATCCTGAGCAGCCTGCTGAAAAAGGTTAATTTCAGCGCATTTGGGAGAAATGAAAGTTGCTCAGACTAAGTGGTAAGAGGATGATAGTCATTGTGGGTAGTATTTAGAGCATGCAGCCTGGTAAAGCAAAGGCCTTTAGCTCTGAATGCTGGATCCACGATAAAAGTTTGCTCCAAAAGGCACCTCTGGGCCATTTCTGTTTGGAGTTTGAGTCAATAGCTGTGATTTTCACCTGAATACAAGAAATGATGTGCCAGCCTCTCATTTATGCTCCGGATCCCACAGCTCCTTTCTGAATCTCACTTTGAAACGGACCTGAAAAAGCTCAATTGTAACGCAAGGCACAAATGCTTTGGGCCAGTCCTGGTACACGCATGGAGGAGAAGAGCAGTCAGAGAAAGAGCAACCTCCCCAGGGCTCCTGCCTGCATGCTTTACACGCAGTACCCCTACCCCAGGGAAAGGACTCCTTATTTCCATGAATTCCCTGAAGCTTCCTCTCTGCCAAGCTGTGGGTTTTCAGAGAGCTGGTGTGCAACAGGATTAGCTCTGCTCCAGCTGCAGCAAGCTTTGCGAAACCCATCCATCAAGCCGAGGCGGCTCAGATGAGCTGCCAAGAGGGCCAGTCTGAAAATTGCCACAGGGCAAATTCCTTTGGCCAACTGCTCGATGGGTGACAAGATCTACAGTGACCCCAAAGCAGGAGGGTCAGAACATGCATCAGGTTCCTCTAGAGACAGGAGAAGCTCTTACATGGGGTGTAATTATGAGGGTGAAACATCTACTCGAAAGCACTTGGTGCAATTTGGGTACTGGATCCTTAGCTGAGTACCTGTCCCATAGGTACTTCAATCACTTCTGTTCAACAAAACCAAGATCTGCAAGCTGGGATTTGTTCCCTGACCAAACGTGGACTGACTGTATGGTGGACATCACATTGGTGGAGTTGGGATCTGACTTAAAACTAGTTTTTTTCCCTAACCTACATTAACTTTCTGCATATAAATGCTTTCTGCCCAGGATACCACCAGCATCAGCAGCTCTATCACAGATACAGCAGCCCGGGTCTCCAAGGAGTGAGACACTATAATTGATTTTAACAGAGCATCATTCAGCCTCTTGCTTATCATTTTGTGCCTGCTCTAGGACAAACTGCACCACTCAAAGGAGCCACTACTCTCTAACCACCAGACCTCCGCTGTATCCTGCAGCCTGAGAGCTGAGTGGGTGTTTCACCATCACCGACTGTCTTTGGAAAGGAAGAGTCCGACAGACAAATCCTGAGCTCAGGAACTCATCACACAAGTGTGCCCGAGGGTAGACAAGAAGGACGCAGGTATTGGTAAGCATAGCTCAGCCAGAATATGATCAGCTTTTGTCTATATCAGCCATAAAAGGCAATCAGAATGCCCTGATTTAACTCAGACCAGATAAAAATAATGAAGCAAACAGCAACCGGAAGAGATATTAAATCTTTGCAATAAAGCTGAAAAATATACCAGGAAATTTGCATTTTTCCCACCATTTGTTGAGAAGTGGTTTCCTGATGTGCTCGCAGGGACTGTGGATAAGCACTAACAGCTATAGCTAAACGGAGTGCAGACGTGAAACGTTGCTCGAGAGACCAGTAAAACACACGTGGCTTTAATGGGGGCCGAGGCAGCGAAAGCCAGGGTGAAGGCTGCACAGGGCCCAAATATCTGCAATGCCTCCTACAGCAATCTCTCAGCAGTGCATCGGCCCCCTCCAGATATTGCTACTAAACTCGGGGGCCGAAGCACCGCTGAGCCACGGGGAGCAACTCCTTAAAAAGAGACTTCCAGGCTAGAGTGAAAAAAATGTTTATTCTGAGCCAAGTTGCTATATAAAAACCCACCACAGGATTTCGCGGTCACGTGCCCGGCTCTTTGATGTGGAGAAAGCCTTCGTGGCTGCTTTCAAGGACTGAATACAAGGAAGAGAGGCACAAATGGGAGCTGCAAAATAAATAATTGAGCTGCGGGCTTTGGCTCTGCCCGCAGCCGGTCTTGCTCCCGTCGGTGCGAGAGGCCAGGGCGGCTCTGGCTCGCCGGCACCGCAGATGCAAGATGCACCCCAGAGCATTTCCACCAGGAGCACAAGCGCTGTGTTATCCCACCCATGGGGCAAGAAGGAGGAAGAGGAATATTTTTCAGGAGTTTAGGAGAGCAGAGAAATTCCTGCATAAAATATAGGCATCAGTGAATAAAAACCTGGACTCGGACCATGAAGAAAATAAAGGGGGGCTTATGGGTTATTGAGTCAGGCTCGGCGCACGCTCCCGGGGAGCCAGCATACAAAGGCCCTCGCATGGCCTCCTCGTTGCGTTATGCCTTTTCTACTTCTGCTTCCTCTGAATGCAAGCTCTGTGCTGGCATTTTTTATTATACCTTCTGGGTGGTCCGCGAGGAAAACATATGGAAGCAAAAATGACCTATCTCCTGGAGTTTATTCAAAAAAAAAAAAAAGGCAAAGAAGGGGGAAAAAAGAAGATATGCTGATACTTGTCCTTGTTTTCCCAAATATGCTTTGGCACCGGGGTCTGAAAATAAGGACAGGAGCATCACATGCATCAAAACCCTTTGGCTGCTTCAAAAATAGCATTTATTCCTTAGGCATGGCATTTATTTCTGCTAGTGCTGGCCTTTCCATTGTCACCCTAAGTAAATAAACCCCAAAGGGCCATTTGTCCATGAAAATGGACCTTTATGTTCACACAAACCAGAGAGCTGAAACCACAGGATCTATCTACGAAGGTGGACCGTGTTTGCTGACAGGTGCGCAACATCAATTCATGTAGGTGCCTTTGTAGCTGTCTCAGCAGTGCTTTCCCCCTCTCTTATCACTGCAAATGGCTTATTTCTCGGCTGTGTGCAGACGGCTCAGGAAGGAGGCAGGTTGGGTCCAGCTGGACTAACCCTTCCCGGAGTGGAAGTTTTGGCAGGAGCTAGGCTCTTTGGCCTGATTTTTTTACAAACAAGCTCTGAAGGGTTTCAAGTTTGCAGCCTGACGGAGCTTGCATTTTTCCACTTTATTATTTTTGCCTCTTTCCGGAGTGCAGAACTCAGCTCCTGTGGGCTTTTCAGAGTTTCGTGCAAGCTATCTTTCAGATTTGGGGTTGTGTGGTTTTGTTACGCCCACCTTGAGTTTTGCTTGCGTACGGCCCAAAATACAAAGTGAGTAATGGCCAAACCCGGCAAGTTTTGCCTGGTTTTGGACCAACATTTTTCAAACCCACCTGAACACATAAATCATCTCAGTTGTAAAGTTGGGCTATAAAAGCAGAGGCGTTCATTCACTTTCTTATAACATGCATTTAAACCTGTTGCAGCAGGGACTGATTCTGCTGACCTATTTGAGACTTTTACCCTAGGATGAGCTGCGTTGTGCCCCAGAAGAGCCTATTTCTGGCCACCGACTGCAAAGCAAGTCTGGACAACAAGCTCAGATGGAGACACTTACACTGCAGACAGGAACTAGGACAAATGACTCCCACCACCAGCACAGAGGAGTCCCAAAATAATTCTTTTTAATTAAATCTGCAATTCTATAAAGCCAATATCATGACTGTTAAAATCTGAAATATTTGGGGTTACACAGTTCCAGCAGCATTTTAATCTCACAGGCATGTAAGCCTGCATGATACAGTCCCAACACATCCTGACCATAAGTCGGGCACAGCCTGGGGTGCGCTGATATTTGAACAAAAAATGTAACTTTGCTATGCTATTTAGTGTTGAATGTCATCTGGGTTCAGTTATTGACCTCTGGGGAAAAGCTCAATTCAAATACAACACCAACGTCGCACAAAGAAAAGCTTCAAATATTGCCCCTGGAGGGATATACGACAGGGTTCGAGAATGGGAGCCAGGAAGATGCAGCTTGCTCCTCCAAGGGAGGTTAAGCTCTCAGCTTTGGAGGGTGTTTATAACTTGTGAGAACTAAAGTCTTTGCCAGTACTGAAAGAAAAGAAATAAGGAAGGAAGGACCTGCCTGTTGTCAGGCTTTATTGTTTCATTAAGAGTTCCATGAAATTTATTATGTTTCTTAAAGCCACAATTCCTGGAGTCATAAGGTTATATGAGAAACTCATCTCTCACTCCGAAGTGCCTGTCTAAACCTCATAATCGCATAGAAAAAATGTGAAAATGTGACCTTAAAAGGGAACAGTAAAGCCAAAAGTGTTTAAAAATACACCTCACTATTTTCAAGCCGGTCTTGGGATGCACTCAGTCCGGAGTCATCATTTTTGCACACACGTAATTGGCAGGATCATAAGTCAGAGCCCAAATTCTTAGCATGCCGGCAGAGGCCAGCCATGAGGGAAGGTCTGTGTCACCATCACCTGTGCCTGGTCTCTGGGGACACACACAATACCAGGATTGTGCAGGGGCTGACGCCACGGGAAGCCGTGGTGCAGAGATGTGGTTTTACCCAGACATGAGTACTTCTTGCGCAACGACTCGAACAAGTGCCCCTGTGAATTTGGTCTTGTGACTCAGGCACCTGAGCAGGATTACACCAGTCTCATTAAATGTTAAAAATGGATGTGTAGCTTTGGCCACCTTCAGTTGTGTTGACAGGAGTTTCAAGCAAATGAGATCACTTGGCTTTGCTATGCGCTGGGGTCACAGAATGATTCTGGATATAAAATGATGCAAACCTTCAATATTTTCTAGGGAAAATGGAGTGGGACTGCAGAGTCCAACCACCCAATGTCTTGAACTTCACAGGACTTGGTGTGCTGCAGCAATGCTTTTAAACAGTCAGCAGTGGGAACAAGAAATGTGCACAGTATTTTGGAACAGATACACCACCAAAGCAAATGACTTCCTTAAAGATCACAACTTAGTTCATTTACCCTAACACATAATTCAAACATCACTGATATATTTTTGGCATATGGAAATAACATGTACTGGGGACACTGTATTGTATAGTATTTACATATCTCCACTGGTTTGGACAACTGTGTTTGTCTCCTTTGTCATGTCTCCAGTCAATAAGTATCAGGCAAAGTATTAAAGAAGTGCTGATTTGCTCTTGCAGAACATTAAGGGCTCATACGGGAAGGTCAGCACAAACCTATCATAAATGCGTGAGCTGTTCTCACAAGGCACCACTTGTGTGCTGAAGGTTAGGCACTTGTTTGCTTTAATTGCCTGACCTGGGATCTGGCCACACTCCCTCTCTGACAAATGACAGAGCTTCTCGGCTGCTTCCGTGAAAAGCAGGTATCCTAGTTATGGGTCTCATCCAAACCAAAGTTCACCACTGAGGATGATACTGGGGGAAGTAACACCGTCATGAGACCCTTGAGATTGACTGCAGCCCAATCTCAAAGGTGACAGCCATTCCTTGTGGTTTCACCCTTTCAAGGCAATGGTGGCCCAGATGGTGACCCATAGACCTGAGGCTGGGGAGACGGCAGGATCACCCCACCATCCACAGAGCATGTTCTCACTAACACCGGTGGAAGCAATGCCCACCACAGTCTTTATGTTCTCTGCTCCACCTCAATGTGACACAGAAAGGATATGATGTAAATTAGGGGAACGTAAATCAGGGTGCTGGAAAATTATCCTTGGAGAAGTGCATTTCCATGGGGGAGACAAGATGAAGTGGGATCTATTGTCTTGCCTTTCTGTTTAGATGCATTGGCTGGCTCAATTCAAGCACAGCTTCTGCTGTGCTGAGTGGGGCCCAGAGCTCCTCTGATCCTTGCTCAGTGCTATGCTGGGGGCTGGCGCTGCCCAAGTGCCCTGCACTGCTTCGGCTTTCCAAAGCTCAAGAGGATCTCAGAGAGCCATGGGGCAGCAATCCCTCATCCCGGCTTCTTGTGCTGGGATGTTGTCGGTACCCCAGTTACGTAGAGCTGCTCACAAAAACCTTCCAGCTTGGTAGCATCTCATCATAGGATCACAGAATACTTCAGGGTGGAAGCAGGTCATCTCAGACAACCTCATTTTTTCAAGGGACATCTGTACTTCTTTCTGTCAAGACTCACAGAGCTCATCTCTAATATCTGTTCATCCCAGGCTGCAGCTCTGTGAGTGGTGCACCCTCACAGCTCCACCAGCCCTGACCACCCAGAAGTAGTTGAATGGGAGAAGGCCAACATCACAGTTGCTCTGGTGAGTCTGGTAGACCTCTAAGGAGCGGCTCTTTAAATCTGATGATCTGGTGAGCAGCTCTGGCCCCATCCAAGGGGCACTTGGCAGCTCTGAGTTCAGCCGAGGGCCAGCCGCACCCCTTCTCACACGATAGCCAATGTTCCTGCAAAGGACTTCGATGCTCTGGGTGAGCTCAGTCAAGGTTAAAGCTGAAACTTATTACTTAACAATTACCTTCTGGCTATTTAGGGAAAGTACTTCTAGTTTCCCCCAACCCCTTTTCCTTGTGACAACATCCTGCCCTGAGATGGTGAAGGGCTATATTTAGAGCCATCTATTTTGGGATTTTGGTTGGAATGCTGGAATTAATAACCTTCCTTTAAAGAAAACATGCCAAATGATATTTAGAAAGCTTCAACCCAGTCTGAAGGTCTTATATTCTGGCCGCTGAATGAAGCAAATTTATTTGTTGGCTTAACATTTACTAGGGGGTTCTGGTGTGCCTGGCCCAGCTGGACCCAAGCACCAGAAACTGAGCGCTCAGTTCAGCTACCCTCCTTAGGTTTTGTGAAGTTGGGTGATATTTATTTTAATTTGCTGAGTGGCTGCCACAGGGTTTATTCATTCCCTCTTTTTGGCAGCTATTTGTATCGGCTTCAAATAGATTTAGTACAAAATTTTCCAACAAAACCTTTTCTTGACGGAAAATGGCTTTTGGACACAATGGAAACTTTTGTGGGGAAAAAGTAAAAACAATTTAAATACAACCTGCTCAGCTAACTTGGGAGAGCTTTATTAGAAACCCAAAGTTGTTTTCCTTCTTGAAACATTTTGGGGGAAGGTACTGTTGCTCTGACATTTTTTCAAGGTGATTACAATTTTTTTGGTGCATTTACCAGAGAAGTCCTCATGCAATTATCACTCCTGGACCAGGAATCGCCTGCAACTGGGTTGAGAGGGCAGCAGCAGCTCCCATCAGCACTGCAGGGAGCTGCGAGAAGACCTTGGGGCCAGCTCTTGGCTTCACGGCAGCACTGGCTATCCTGACAGCGGTTCCCCGTCCCCCATGGAGAGCAGGTGGGAGGCTGGATGGAAAAGTCCCTCTGACTGGTTTTGCTTCCGAGTTGGGCCGTGCTGCCCCTGGCTTAGGCAATGCCAGGAGCCGCTCTCTGAACCCTTCCAGCCACCAAAGGGAGCTGTCGGAGGCAGAAAGCGGAGGAGGACATCGGTACGGTGACAGCATGCTCTCAGAGGTCTCCTACCTCATCCTGGGACAACAAGGCAACCCTATTCCTTCTATATAATAGTGCTCAAAGCTTAAACTGAGAATTAAATGCACATATCTGCCCTAATGTAGGTTGCTATAGGTGGCCATGGGGCTGCATGGTAGACATTACAGGGCACCCTCAATACCAAAATAAATCTGGCTCCTCACAGGTAAGGATGCAATAAGACTGTCAGAAAACTGTACAAAATAATACATATTTGCCTTGTCTTTGAACCTGTAGACTAAACACTGTTCATGTGGCCAAAATCTAGTATCCCAAAACCGGGAAAGGCGGCTATTTTTATAAGACAGCTGAGATGCTAACGTAAGCATAGGACTCCAGGATCTGAGGCTTTAAAAGAAACAAAACTAAACATCTCAATATCACTATAAAACCAAATTAGTTGGCAGTGAAGCCTTCATTACAAAAGGTTAGATGAAATTACGTGGCAGAGACTTGCATGTATTAAGTCTTCAAAATCAGAAGGTGCTCACCAATGATTGAAGAAGCAGCTGTATTTGCAAAGAGGCTGAACTGAGCTGCCATATTCCCTCTGCAAAAGCCTTCTTGCTGCCCTGGCACGCATCTGGTGCTCTACTGTGCTCTGTAACGTGACAGCCAGGGCTTGCCTCAAAATCCTGGCACTGCACAGCATCTGGAGGGCATGGGAATCTCAGCCATACCTTCCTCTGCATTCTCCCTTTCCATCAGCAAAGCCAACACAGTAATTTTTCGGGAAACCTGGAAGATAAGTTCTTGCCACCACCTCTTTCTTACTGGATGTTGGAGAAGCCCAGCGCAGGATGTGCACATACAAGATAGCGGGTGCTTCCTATTTGCTCACTGCTTTTGGACAACAGTTCAGCCAAGGCAAGTAACCACTGCTCACAGCTTCCCTGAGTGTCCTCCTTGCAAACCATTACGGTTTGATGCTGTCTCGCTCATACAAACGCACACACACAATAAGGATTTCATTATTTTGCTAAACAAAGCAAACAAAAGCTGATTCTGGCTCCTGAAAGTGGCAGCTCAGTTATAGCTTTAACAGCAGCAGCTAAATCCTTGGAAGGCACAGCCAAAAGCCACGATGAGCATTTTGTTCTTTTTGGCCCACATCAGGATTTTTCAGTTTTCGGATTGGGTCTGCTATAAAAACCCTCTCAGCTATGGCTTGTTCCTACCTTGCAGGGGCTGAAACACCAACCATTCCCCTCCAGCAAAGCCACAACCGTCCGTCCAAGAGGAGCCTGTCCGTCTTCCAGGCTGGGCATCCTATTTGCTTCACTTTATGTCTCTGGCCAGGCTGGGGACGTGACAATGCTTTAATGCAGTGGTGTTATCCCAGGTTTCCTCTATGTAATTTATCTCCTATTATATCTCACTGTGGTGAATAATTAATGAAGAATACATCCTGAGCAGAGCTGGCCAGGAACAACAATTTCCATTACTTGGGAAATCCTGACATTAAGGGAGATATTGATTTCAATTCTGCATAAAAAGCAATTTCTTTTATACTTGCCAAGAAATGAAAATCACCCCCCACGCACCCAGCAATTAATTTAGAACCATAAGAATGTTTCACTTTGGGGGATTTACTCTGATTCTTTTTATTATTCCTTTTATTCCTACCCTTTACTTAAATTACATAATACATGCAATATTTGCACATAGAATTATACAGTCTATAAAGACAATATAATATGAAAATTTATGATCTAATCTACACGAAATTCATTTAAATGACACTATGGAAATGAAACATTCTGGCTCTACTGAAGCTTTCATATTGTCCAAACAAAATATTTCAGAACTTTTTTTTTCTACTGGAAAATCTTGTAGGAATTTCTACTACTTGGCTCAATTTCAGATAACTTGTTTTTTCATATGGAAAATTATACTAAGAATGAATAGTTAGTGGCATTAATAACTGAGTTATTCTTATCCCATTCACCCCAAAACACTCTCACCTATCCTTTATTCACTGACGTTGAAATGCTTTGCCAGTAGATAACCAAAGAAGACAGAAATAGAGCCTGTATTTTTCTAACTTTCTACTCCAATCCTGGAAGTTTATGTGAAAAGGCTACAGAGAGGTTCAGAGGAATTTCATCTGTATTCACTTCTATGTGGATTAATCTAGATTAAATAGCTAACTTCTAGGTTTGAGGGGCACATTTTCTACTTCTTTATATCAACAAAACTTGTAATAAGCCTTTCACGTGACCCAGCTACTCTGAACACAACGCAATGTGATGAGATGCATATATATATATATATATATATATATAGTCATTTTAATGCTCTGCTTTCAAAAGCATCCCTAAAAAAAGAGTGTAAAAAAAGTACAATCAGTGAGGGGGGTTTTCTCCATGTTGAGATCCTGAGGATGGAAACAATGATGAAACCAACTTCTGCACGGACCAAGACTATAGGCTAATTAGCTGCAAAAACTGAAAACGACACTATAAATTGTGCTTGTTCCCACAGCAACCAACGTTCAGCCGCTCTGTCTTAAATGAGTTTTCAGTAGCAAACATTGGTTTGCTGCAAACTCCCCACAGACAAGAGGGAAGGGCAAATCTTTATACGATGGAAGAAGACTTTGCAGCAGAACTTCCAGCTTCCTTGGGGGGGGGGGGGAGTACTGGAATTTGTGTGTTTGGCAAATATCTCCATGTGGCTCTGAGCTGTAAGTGTGCACTGGGTGGTTCAGGACCAGGGAGTTATCTGGAGAGTTAACTGCCCCAACACAACAGTGTCTCTGCAGCACAGCTTGTGGTGCTGCAGAGTTTGGGAGGAGATACCTTCATGTCTATTCTGGACCTGCACTGCCTTGGATCCTGAGGCCAGTTTTGATTCAGGTGTAAATGTGTGTAGCTCTAACTGTGTCAGTGGAGCTAGTGAGTTTACGTAATGTGAGATATGGTCAAAGGAAGGCAGGCATTTAGGGATTTTGCTAGCTACAGGTAAGGGCTTTTGGCTAGAGCCTCCTTTGAACAGAACCTTTACTGAGATGCCAAAAATCCTTCATTTTTTCATTTTCAGCAAGTGATGATAGCTATTTTACTTTTGTGCTATCTAAATGCTTCACAGCTTGTCACATTTGCTCTAGACACCTCTTCTAGGGGTTGTCCCCTAGGGAGTCAGTCTATTCCCATTGACCATACAAGAAATCTAGAGATCTGTCCTGGACCAGACCTCATGTCTAGGACTTGCAGAGAGCAGACTGTAGCCAGCATCTCCAGAGCACTAGTGACAACCCTCTCCCCAACAATCCTTTAGCCTCCCATGTCCTTGTTTAATGCTATTTTTTCCCATCCAGTCTCCACGTAGCAGCCCAGTCCGGCAAGGAAACACTGCCATTCGTATGATGCAGTCTCCAACACACAGGGAGGAACACGCAAGGATGCCTGCAAGCCATGGTGTGGCATTATGAGGAGGATGAAAACATCTCCCACCCCAGCTCTCTTCACTTTGTAATTATTGTTACATTCCCAGGGCGCAAATCTATGCAAGGTCCAGGCAGGGGAAGAAAGAGGCAGGGACAAAAGACAGAAAGCCTGACAGTAGGTGTTGCACATAGTAATGCAGTAAGGAAGTCCTGTCTCTGATATGCTTCAAGACGAAAAGCCCAGCTCTGAAGTCTTTCCTCAAGATGTCCCAGCACAGTGCGCTAGCCATGGGCTCAGTACTCCTTACCCAGCACTGGCATCTCCTCTTGCCACCTCAGCAGAGCCCAAGAGGAGACCCCAGGCATGCAAGGAGATTCCTTCAACCTCATCATGGTTACAAAGTGGAAGCAGACACATGGAAAAGAGATAGACCACAAAGGTGGGGAAGGACCCTGACTGGCTGATAGTTCAGGGCCTGCATTTTGGGTGTGTGGTGCACAGGGGTGCACAGCAGCCGAGCATGGTGTCTCAGGCCTTGAGAATGGGGACTTGTGAGCACTGCACTGAYGGGATGATGGAAAACCAGCAGCCAAAACCATGCAAGTCATGTACTTGACCTATGGCTTTTTTCTTTGTAAGCTGTGAGTAAATCCAGAGAGTGTCTACAGGGTGTCATCTGAACCCTGACAGATCAGGTCCAAGTCTGTAGATTTACTTCTATTGCTGGGTCCCCACAAAGCTCCCCAAAGGTATAAGGATGCTCAGAGGTAGGTCTAAGACAGGATGTGCTTCCAGGAGATAACCTCTGGCCCCAGCCCCAGGCTTGCTGTAATGGTCCCTATGCAAACTTGTCTATCCATATCAGACAGGAGGATGCACCTGATGACCGTATTTGTCCTTTCTACTTTAAAGCTCTGTAAATAAAGCCGGTATCTCTGTGCCTTTCCTTCCTCATTCAGGTGGGCCCAGAAGCACTGCACAGCCATGAGGCTTCATTTCTGCAAGGCAGCACAGTGCTTTCTGCCCTGGACATCCCCTGCAAGGGCACTGAGATCCTCTACTGAGCTACAAATTACAAGCCATTTTGCCACAACAGAAAAATGCATCTTTTCTTCTAGTACCATCAATATTTGGCACTCTGAGAAAGCTACCCTTTTTCACTGCCTCTAAAACAAGATGCTTTCCAAGCATATTTTATCATTGATGGCCCATTGCCCGTGGCCACTACATGTTCTTCACCTGCAAAGAGAACACCAACTCCCCAGAAAAAACACGGACAGCATTTCCCAAGGCACGTGGGCAACACCCGGTGAGTGGGGACAGGCCATGGGGAAGCTCGAAGCAGTTCTGCATCCTCACCTCAGCTATGCCAGTGGCCAGCAGGATTTAGTCCAAGGAAGCCAGGCTGCAGAGTCAGCACCGAGCGAGGGCTGAACCAGCGAGGCAACAATGATGCAGAGCTCGGCTGCCCACAGAGGTGCTGCCTCGGGCCCCTCTCACCAGCTACTGCGTGATGTGCTCTCCCCCTCGGCTTGAGGGCTGAATCGTGGTCTGTCTCATCCACTGAGAAAGCTCCTATAATTGTGAGATCCAGGCATTGCATTTAAAAAAATTACATCAGGCTGCATTTGCCAGGATCAGCTTGAGTGAAGCCAGGCCAGCTCGGTGCCGGCAGCCTTCCAGCAACAGCCCTGCCGAATAACCTGTTCTTCCCACAGACCTGTCCGCCCGCCCCTTCCCCAGGCCACTGRAGAAAAGGAAGATCTTCCTTTTTGGCCTGGGGCTAAATCTTTATCTTTTGCAGGAACTAAACATGGGTTTGGTTTTCTGCAGCTCATTCCAGCTGCTGACAGACATTCCTGTGTTAATCCTAGGGAGAGGGGAACGAAGAGTCACTCTCTAAATAAGTTTGGGGAGATTTGGGTGCAGCCCAAGTGCTGCAGCACTACGCCAGCTTGTAACCTTAAAAGGACACATCGCCCACGTAGATAGCTCTGTCATCGGCTAGCCAGAAGAGAAGGACAAGAACGGAGCACAAGGCAGGCCCAGTCCTGCGCTGTCCCCAAGAAAATCAGCTTTTGGAGCAAAAGCAGGAGAAAAGCAGCCCTTGACTTTCCACACTGTCCCAGAGAGCAGCACAACCCTAGGAAGGTGGCAAAGCCAAGCACTCAAAAGCCTGGAGATGTCAGCAGACGGACCATGATGCCTTTTCCAGCAGTGGTGGGTCTGACCACGGACTCCGGTGCAGAGGCTCCGGAGCTGGCATTGCAAAGTCAATTACAGCTCTTCACGAGGTGAGGAGCATAACGTCCTGGGGCTTTTATAGACAACCTACGAAAACAGAAATATCAGCACCGAGCATCATGTGGACGCTAACCAGGGCTGGAAACGTTCAGGCTGCCACACAAGCCTCTGCCTCCCGCGCTAATGGAAGGAAGCGGCAGCAATGAATTATCAGCTGCCACGGGAGGATGAGATGGTTCTCTCTTCTGGAGAAGAGCAAGACATATCTGCTGGAGGACACACGGATTTGGGGGTTTGCCCCACAGCTGTGGGTCTTTGCCCCTCCTGCCTGTCCATCCCTCAGCCACCTGGACCCCCCTGCTCCCTGCCTGACCTGTTGCATCCCAGTTCTCCCCAAGCTTGCAGTTTGCTCTGCTCCTTCCCAGCTCTGTCTCTCCTCCTCTCACCCTCACCACCATTCCCTTCCCTCCTGTGTTTCCTGATCTGTCCATCCCCCAGGCCGATACATCTCCGTCCTGTCACACGGCAGCTGCAGAGAAGCATTGCCGGCCCAATTCCCATTCCTGTGCCTCATCCCAGCGTGGCACACAGCAGCCCAAGGTTAAGAGCGGGCTTTCAATTTTTATAAAGTTTCAACATGGCCAAACATGAAGGGATTTCTCCTGGGATGGCCAAAAGCAAAACCCTGACATTGGCTCCATCCTTCCCACAAATTTCCAACCCCCACCTTGTGACAGGGAGCTTGCTGAAAGGCGAGATGCTCAGACTGAAGAGGGGCAGTGCCCCAGCCCTGTTCTTGGAAACAGCTAAACTCTTCCCTGGAAAGTTTCCAAAAAAGAAAAGGAAGCTGACACACATCATGAAAAATGTACAACCTAATGGCCACAGCTTGGCAAATAAAAACATGATCGACATTGTTAGGCAAACACAGCAAGAGCCATCGTTACGAGCCCCACCTGCAATAAAGGCTAATCTCAGCACTGGTGACAGCTTACTTTAAGGGCTCATAAAGTGCCAGCATATGTAAAAATGCACTGTAAGGGCTTCAGAGCGATGCCAGACTCGGTGCCACTTTTGTCCATTGTGCAGAGAGGAGTTTCGCCCCGGCTGAACATCCTGCTCTTCTCTGCCTGCTCAGTGTACTTTTTAGGAACAACGTGTAAACATTTCCACTTCACGCACTGCAGCTGCCCAGCTGCCTTGCCCCTGCCTTGGCTCTGTTTTCCCTTAAACGTACAAAGAAATGAATACATCCCCCAGTTCCTCACTCCTCCCTGCAGTGAGGACACACGTCCTGGTAAATAGGGTTATGGCAACAGATTTATGTGAGAGCCTTGCATTAAACCATCAGCAGCACATCTCTGCGCAGAGGCTATTTTTAAATGCTCTTTGAGCTGAAGCAGCATCTGAGGGTCTCTGGGAGGTTCAAGATAGCAGATGGTGGGGCTGTACCTGCACTGGGTGAAGAGCAGCAAGCCGTGAGGCTCATCTGCATGGAGGAGATGCTTCCTCCTGTTGTCTAAGCCCAGCCTCTGCACCCTGCTGCCTCCTGACCACCTCTTTTCCTTCGTCCCCTTGTCCCCAGGCGGGAGTCCCCACAGGTGTGTGGCGTGCACCCGGCAGAGCAAAGAGCCACCCTCTCTCGCCCGCGTCCCATGGGCCAGCTCACTGGTTTCTCCATGCACCCACTCTGTGTCCATATATGTGGCTTTCTGCAACAAACATCATCTACGTTTTGAACCACAATACCAAAATCTGAGTGTTTGGGAAGGGAGCCACATTCAGCATGCTTGGCCAGCCTTGCAGCACAAACTTCCCAGGGTGACTTAAACTGTCTGTCCTGCCACAACCCCTGGGTGATTTGCTCACTCTCTTTCCCTGGGAAAAGCCACTGTGCTGCCCTGACTTTGGATCTCCTAACTTTTGGAAAACAGCAAGTGAATCGCTTTGGGGGATTAAATGTTAGATTGTTGAATGCCGACCAAATAAGCGTCCCCGGCTCATGATGCGCTCCAAAGTCCTTTGGAGGAAATCACTGCCTGGGAGTCGCAGGGAAAGCGCAGCGTGCAGCGCAACGGAGGGTAATTCTGCCGTCTGTGAAAGGCGAGCAGGCGCCAGCCACAGTCCCGCGACGTGTGATCACCACTGGGCCACAGAGTGAGGAGGAGATGCAGGATGAATTTCCTAAGCTTGCAGGTGTAGAGATAAGATAAGAGAAACAACGTTGCCTCAGCAGAAATTGCACATAAGAAATCAAAGAGCAAGGAGTGCTGCTGAATCACTGGAGACAGGGTAGTTTGGTAAACATGACTTTGACAGATTAGCTGGGGAGCGTGGGCTACTTACACATGACTGGTACAACAGCCCAGTGTTTTTCACTTGCTTTGATTTCTGCACCCTAAAGCATTTTTCCAGCAGAGGTGTATGTTCCCATGCAGGAAATTGGAACAACTGACACCAGGATTGCGGCTCTTTGGCCCCAAAGGCACCCACAGACCTCCCATCGAAAACCACTGTAGTGGACAGAAGACATCAGTTGGTGAGCAGTTACTAAGGAGGCTGCCTGGCTTTCGGGTAAAAATCTGACTTTCAAAGCATTTCCTCAAGAAAAACTACTGACATTTCAGATGCCAAAAGAAAAACAGACCTGTCTGCCTTTGACAGCACTGCAAACTCCAAATGCAGCCTCAGATACAATTAGAGCAGTAAAGACAAACTGAGCTCTTCAGCTGAAAAGCTGCCCTGTAACATTTTTCAAGATAGATTTTAATGAACAGTTCTCCGTTTCTGAAAAGAAAAGAGGAGAAAAAACGCTTTTTCCAGACAAGTTCTTGAGCGCACCAGGGTGGCTTCTTGGCAGGCACCAAATATGCCTTTTAATGAGAAGAGTGTGAAAAAAGATAAATCTAACTCCTTTGCAAATACATTAGGAGTGTGCGCAAAGCCCAGGGTGGAAAACACTGGGAGTTTTCATACCGGGCCTGCGAAGGATCAGCACGACCATGTGGCCTGCAAGGCACAGAAGTAGCTTTTGTTCCCAGAGCAATTAGCGCATTCCAGCGGAGCCACGGGGCCGTGCACAAGAGAAGAGGCTTCCCTTGTAGCAGCCTCCATCAGAATGCTCCCGTGAAGAAATCCAGGCCAGTGGGAGTGACGACAGACAGCGTCTAGAAAGCAGGCTGCTCGTCGGAGACCTTCGGGACATTTCCTATGCTAGAGAAGCAATGTTGAGAATGCAACAAGGCCTCAGTGACAAAAAGCGGGGGAATATTCATAGCTGTGCTGGAAAGCGGGAGGGACAGCGATGGGGCACCACAGGGAAGGGGCGCTGCCACTTGCACAGGGATCAAGCGGGACACAAGCCCTATGGCTCTGGGAAGGACAGATGGGGCACTGCCTACCTCAACCTGCTTTGCTGGGGAGTGGAGCTCTTCTCCTTGGTCCACCTGGAAGTTAAGGCTCACATTTCAGCTCGTCACCCAGTCCCCAGCTTCACCCACCCAGCAGTAGGTATCTAAGAGATGGATGGAGGTGCCCATCTCCTTCCAGTGACTGCAGAGTGAGTCCAGATAGCTAGCAGGGATGATATATTTAACTTTCAGGTGGCTAAATTAGAGATAGTTCATCCCTGTATGCGTTGCTGATATTAAAGGCAACCTCTTCCCATGAGCTTGGCCCTACTTTGCAGTGAGACAAGTATCCAGCCACTGATGCCCAGGATGGTGGCCTCCTCTAGTGTTATCAGAGGCTCTGATCCTGCCAAGCACTTAACACTTCTATTTGATGACAAACCTAGCAGGAGTCCTCATGTTCAGATGGAAGTGTCTGTGTTTCAGTTTGTGCCCGTTGCCTCGCGTCCTGTCGCTCAGCACCACTGAAAAGAGTCTGGTCCCATCCTCTCGACACCCTCCCTTCAGATACTTGTACACGTTGATAAGATCTCCTC
>NW_020450621.1:1823552-1858870 GCF_003343035.1 Apteryx rowi
AGAGCTCTGAAATCCTGCTTGATGGTCTCCAGTTTGCCCTTGGTGTCATTGGCGCCCACATGGAAGAGCAGCAGTGGGTAATAGTCCGAAGAATGGACGAGCCTAGGCAGTCTTTGCATGACATCTCTCACACGAGCCCCTGGCAGGCCACAAACCTCTCTAGACAAGAGGTCAGGTCGRCAGATWGRTGCCTCYRTCCCCTGYAGCAGGGAGTCCCCCACAACAATCACCCGCCGCTGAGTCCCCCAGCGTCCAGCAAAACCAACCTCCAGCGTAAGCAAAGCACACCCTGACGTGCTTTGTGGAATTGAGTTTACATGCACAGATGATATCAGGCTAATGTCTGAGGTTTTCCAAGCACCTGGCTAGCACAGGGCTAATACTGGGGCCCTATCTCAAGAGGGATGGGCTGGAGAGACATTGCCTGCAAAGCACTTAGGGGTCCCAAATGGAAAGCACACAGAAATTCACTTTGAATGGAAAATATAAAGCTTGAACTCTTAATATAACTGAAGAGAGTTTGGTTAAAAAAGACACTTATTTGGCTTCTACTTATCTGGCATATTACTGTAAAAAGTGTTTTTCTTCCCCAGTGAGGTGCAAACACTGTGCGGCTCTCCCCTTGGACACCCTCCCTCCCTTGCACACAGCCAAGTGCCAGGCATGTGTCCATCTCCTTCCCCCTCAGCCCTCCAAAAACGCAGAGCCTCACTAACTCTGTGCCAGTCTTCGCCTGTGCTTTCCATCAGCAGACCTCCAAGCACTCTGCAGAGAATGGTAGGACTATTCCCATGTTATACGGGGACGGATTTCTGCCTCTGCAGCCAAAGGAGGTGAGTTTTGCAAGGAAACAGCTACTTTAGGATACCTAGACGTGCAATCTGAGTGGAGCTGAGGTGCAAGTTGAATGTCTGGAAGGAGGGCTTACACCATTCAGCTCCACCCCATCAGTCCCGCACGGAGCCCAGCATCTTCTGGCTTCCAGCCGTCTCATCCTGAGAGAGTACTATTCGTGCCACAGGCAAAAAAAGGAGAAGACCTGACCATGTCAGCAAGGGCAGGGCAGTCAATGATGCTGAAGGAGACGCACCCTGACTCTGCCCTAGATGATTCATTTGTCCCTCTACAACTCAGGGAGAGGTTAAAATCTCCAGCAGTCCCTGCCAACCCAACCTCAGTGGCTTTGAGTTCGCCCAGGGTGCAGGAGGGCATTATGATGGGGGTGTCAGGCTGCCAGGGGCTGCCTGTCACTGGTGTTTCACAGGAAGAGAGAAAACAGTGCCCAGACACTGCCTGGTGCACATCTGGCCTGTCCTGCGTGGGAAAAGCCTTCTCCTTCCTGACCGCTGTAGATGACCTGCTGCAGCCCTGAAACTTCACCAGCATTTCTAGGGGCTACATTGAAGCATCACTTTAAAATACGACTGTCATCTCTAACCTGTATTTAAAGTCTTCACTGCACCAAAGCACAAGCCTGACTAGCCCCTGTCCTGTGATCTAACCCACTGGGGATTCGTCCTTGGCACCTGCTCTGCCTCGCCTTATCTTATCTCCCCTGTGCCGTCACGGTGTAATCACTGCATTATCTACCTGCCTTGTAAGAACGCTATCACTGAGGAAATATAAACTGCACCAGCACCCTTGGGTGCCTGCCTGGGGCCAGACAGCAGGTCCTCCTCCAGCAAGGTAAATACACTTGCTTTGCAGCCTGTGACATATCAGTTATAGCTGTGCAGATAAGCACCTTTGATAATCCAGTCCCGGTGACCTAAAAGGGTTGGAAATAATGGGATGTCCCAAAACATGCACACTCTGGCCCTTCCCAGACCTTGGGACCTCTGCAGGTCCTGTGCAGACCCACTGCTGGCTGGGATTGTGGAAGTCATTCACAAATGAACCCTATGTGTGGCAAAAGCAATGTATTGCCCTGAAAATGATTCTGTGTGAGGGAGGGAAGTTTGTCCATTAGTGATGTATGGAAAGCACTGTCCCCACATGCATTTTTCGAGTGTTGGCACACTGAGTGACATCTAAAAGCTAGGTTGGAAATCCAAACATGGAGCTATCAAGTCATGCAGCAATGGGATTTCCCTACCTAAAAGTAAGGGAAAAAAATTAAACTACTCTTATAGAAAACTTCCATATTGTGTAATATATTATCTTTTTATAAGCATTCCAGCTTTATAAGCTTTTCCTGCTCCAGCAGTCTGTTCAGTGCTTCCAAAACCACACGGTAATATCCCAAAGACCAACAATAAATCTCAGGGCACCCCACTTGCCGTGACAATATTAATCTCTCCAGAGCCACTCTCTACAGGCAGAGGCTGAGTGCTGAACAAAAGCATGGCTCCAAACATCTCCAGGCTGAGGGAAACTCAGATCCAACTTGGGACCCTTAAGCTACCTTTAGAGCAGGGAAAACGCACATTTCTCTGTGTGGCACACAGATTATGAAAACGGTACCCAGGCAGAGGCCAACGACATCCTTGGGAGCATTTTTACTGCCCCCTGGGGAATGAGGGCTCCCCCWTGCGTGTGGGCCGTGATGGCCACAACAGACACACGCACATCCCTTGCCGCGCCACCTTTCCTCAGGTCGGTTCTCCTGTGCTCACAAAAAGGGGCTCAGTACTCAAAGTACAGCCTTGGGATGCAGGCTTGCCTCGAGGATGCCATGCATGCAGATCGGATCTGACTGTGCCATCGATTTTATTTAATCGTGTTACCCTTTTTCCTAATTCACTTATATCCTGCTTCACCATCCACCTCGAGCCTGTGACTGCAGCAGGCATCGTGCTGGCAAGCCGCAAGCTGCATGCAATTAGTGTCTGAGCCGATGCTATTTGAGGCAGGCCATGGGTTTTGCACAGCTAGCTAGCAGATTTTTGTGCAAGCCCTTTCCAGCAGGCCGCAATGCAATCTAGGATGGAGACGAGTCCAGCTGGAGGAGGAGGAAGGCAGTCCCGAATGCTTGCATGTTCAGAAGTAGCTTGTCGAACCCCATGTCTTTTGTACCACTGCTTTCTGGAAAAACTTTTTTTTAGCTTGGAGCCTGTCTGTGAGCATCAGTCTGGGTCTCACAGGGTGGAAACGGCTCTAATAATCTAGGATCCGTGTAGTCAGCATGGGCCCAAAGTTGCAGCATCAGCATCGATAAAGGAGCTTTGCAGCTAAACACACAGGGTCTTTACGGAGTGGCCTTTTTGCAGCACAGTGAAAACACCTTTGAAAAACCTCTGCCAATAAACAGGTGGGGAAAAACACAGAGAAAGAAGGATTCAGGTAGGGCTGGCTGAGAACTTTCAATGATGAACAGTTGATTTGTCCACAAAATGTTTCTGTGATTTCCACGGAAAATATTGACTTTTTTGTTGATACACTCATTGCCAAAGCAAATAGATTGTGTACCTACTGTGGCCACAGGAGAGTGGTAGGTTTTTCTCCTTGTGTTCTCATTCTGGCTCCTGAAGTTCTGTTTTATGAAACAGTTTCTACCCCTTAACAATATCTACCGTGATGCACTGTGCACAGAAGACACAATGGCACAGCTTCTGCAACCGGATTCAGAGAATTTAGCACATGGCTGAAGCTCTCCATACATGTTTGTGGTTTTTTTCTGGCAGTTGGCTAAAAGTTTTCCAGTGAAGCTTATTTTCTAGAAAGATATTTGCTCTTTGATCGTTTTCTTGCAGGAAAAAAAGAAAAAAATGTGTCCACAAATGCATACCTCCAAAATGCAATCTGAGTTATAATTAAAAAGTATGAGTTTTCACTAGAAAAAGACCATGATCATTTTTCAGCTGACTTAAACCTTTTATATCTTTGCTCCCCCCACCAAAAAAAGTGGCTTTTTGATGAAAACAGCTTCTAACAGAAAAATATTCACATATAACTAGCTCTGATTTTTCTGTTGCTAATAAAATGACTTTGTTTAGCTGAGTTATTTACACCTCAGCAAAAGCAGCACAATAACAGCATGCACGTCATTTAGGGGGCCTGTAACCCTAAAATAACGGAAACCTCCAAGATGAAGAACAGCTGTCGGGGGGGGGAATAGTTATGGTCAAATCTATTTGTATAAACTTTGCATACTATCATGCAAAGTGATTTATTGGGCTAACCAGAGACTGAACCTGAGAGTATATTCCAGCCGCTTGGGATAAGGAAGCTGGCACGGTGACAGTGGCACTCCAGGCGTGCCGTGGAGGGCAGGGCATGCGTTGCACTGAAGGCATTCGGCTCTGCCTAACAGAGACCTCCCGGTTTATTACCGGTGACACAAATCACAGCCGCTCCCAGCTGTATCACTGAAGTGCTGATCAGTCTGTGCACAGACATCAGTCCATCAGAAAAATGTCTGAGAGCACATGGCCTTGACTGCTCCATACTAGCACTCTGGATGGGAGGGAGGCCTTCCTACGCATTTTACCCTTAGTTCAAGTGCCCCCGAAACACCGTCTTGAGATGTGTGCAGTGTCACAAAAGTCTTAGTCATATAGAGTCTTGGAGAGATTCCTGGCAATAGCTGAGCAATTGCTTCTTGGAACAAGTGTGAGTTATCTTAGCTGCCTCCATCTCCAGTATGGCATGGCAGGAACGAGGGGCTGCCTGCATCCCAAGAGGGGCTGCACCCAGGGGAGAGCTCTGCCGGTCTTCAGTAGAGTTTGGGTGTCTCACATTGCAATGTGCTGGGCTAGGACAGCTGGGATTTCTTTGGAGGAGATTTCTATTCTCTCAGGGGTTGGATAGCTGAACTCCTTTTCTCTTCCATCACATGATGCTAGGACCTCCCAAAGTCGCAGGACAGCCTTGCAACGTGAGACTGAGCAGAAGAAAGGGCCACATTATAGGATTCTGCTGTCTCAGATTGTGATAATGGGTGTTAAAGCAACAATGATGAAAACCATTTGCCAAATGATTTCATCCTATTCATATGGACAGGACCAAACTTTGTTATGACCTAAGTGTCATGAGAAATTATGACATTTTCTTTGTTCTCTACCTAGAAATTCTTAGCACAACTTTGTGACTATTGTAAAATGACAAAGGAAGCCTACAGGCAAAGAGTCCCTTTATAGTCCATGGGAGCTACCGGATTTCATCGGACCTATTTTAGGCACCTCCCTTGGGATGAGATTTGTGCCCTAGAAGTGCCTGTTCCTCTCCAAGGGCTGGGAAGGGAGTCTAGCCAGCTAACTCATACCTCAGTGGGGATATCTTCATTTGGACAGCACATTCCCCATGGAGACTGGAGAAAGCCAGGCTCCACGCACCCTCTACGGTCAACATCTCTCGCCTCCCTCTCTCAATTCACCAGGGAAGGTGAATCCAGGACTAGCCTAGGTTAAATCCCCAAACTGATATCCAGCTGAAATTCAGCGACTTGGATCACACCATCTGAGATGCCCTGTGAGCCAAACCTCTACTGAAACAGAGTGAAGGCTGCAAGGACTTGGCCCACTGCCCTGCTGTGTCTTGCAGTAATGCAAACAGACATCATGACGCTAGAGTCCTTATGCAGACAAGCTCCCTTGAAACCTCTAGCCTGCCAAAGACCAATCTCTGGTCTTATTATTAGATTCAGCTTATTATCAGAAGTCATTGAGAAGGAAGGGAAAAAGACACAACACAATTTGCCAGTTCCTTCCTTTTCCTACCGTTTAAATTTTGCACTGTACTGTGCAATCTAATTTTGTTTGAAACACCAGAATCACCTAAGCCCCTGAACAGAGAGGCCAAACACAGCGCCCTGCCTGTGCAGTTGGGCAGTTGCTGACCTCGAGGTGTGAGGAACCCCAGGTGTGGAGACAAGGTCTCCCTTGGCATGAAGTGCCTCGGTGCTGGCCGCCTTTTGTGTTTCAGACCTAGTAGATCATAGCAGTGAGCTGGTTCCTTTGCTTATTGTTATTTCAACAGGATCTTTATTAAGGTTAAAGATCAAGGCCCTGCTGACCCTTTGGACTGAGCCGTTCACATCTGAGTACATATTCAGGAAGGCCTGAGGGCCAGCACCCGCACGCAACTGCCAAAACAAATTGTTGTATTATCCAACAGTTTCCTCCCCTGAGACCTGATTCATGAAAGAGAAAATCAAAGCCAAGAAACCTTAGGTGTGAAGCTGCAGCCCTACAATAAAACAGGCCCATGAATTAGGTTGTAACACATAATCACAACTCCTCTGATTGTTTTTCTTCACGTGCACATGATTAAAAACACATGCATTTTTAAATGCACATTTCTGGAGGTTTTCCTGGAGCGAAAGGAGCTTGGCTAGGGGAAACAGGAAACAAACACAAAAATACCAGGGCTGGGGAGCCCCAGAGTGACTGCAGATTGAGTTATGGCCTCAAAGGTGGGCAGTGGGGTCCCTTACCCCATTGCTGCCCTCTCTGCTCAGACAATGCACACTGGTGCCATCTCCCTGTGGCACTGCCCTTCGTCTTCCATGCCAGCCCTCTGCTCCACCTGACCCGCCAAGGCGAAGCTCCCGCTTGCCGCAGGGATGCTGGGGGCACTCAGCCTCCTGGGACCCCTACCAGCAAGGCAACAGTCCCTACAGGAGCTCGCTGTTCCTGTCTCACACCCGTCAAAGCATCCCCACCTTTGGCTGTGCACAACATGTCCATTGGCCTCACAGAATTAGGTCAGCGCTTTGGTTGTCTCCAGACCCTACCACAACATTGTGAGAAGAGACAATTTTGAAACTAAATGTCTCTGCCCTTTGGCTCTTGGCCCCTTTCCCATTGCCATCAAGGACATTCTCCAAATGCCTCTGTCTCTCCAAATGTCTCTTCTGAAGAAATAACAGGCTTATGAGCCTGGTAGGAGACCTGCCCACATCTTTGCCTCCTGGTCCTTCACCTTCAACAACAAGTGCCTTGCACGCCAGGGGGATTTTCCATCGCCTGCTCTCTTGGATGACTTTGGTGTGTTTCCTGCATCTCCCTGCTTGCAGGGAAAACCCTGCAAGTCAAAACTAGCCATCTGCAAGAGCGAGGTGGTGAGACTGGCTGGCATTCAAATGTTACAACCGCAGCAGAGTCCCAGTTGGGAGATGCTTTCATTTCAAGAGAGGGACGATGGAGATGATGATTATATGTTGGTTCTTTTATAGTTCACTGTGATATCTTCTAAACAGTTTGTGCTAATGTTTTTAACCTCTTGCTTTTCTGCACAGATGAAAGTGAAACTGCACTGAGGCAAAAGGGAACATCTTGCATTTCTAGAGGGAATCCCCTACTCGCAGCATGTTTTGTGCCAAGAAAATCATCTCACCTCCATGTCTGCTTGTCCTTATCTGCTCAAGGGGCCATAATGGGATCAGGAGGCGTTGCCTGCAGGCAGTATTGGCCACCCTATGTGCCTTCACTGCCTGACAGTCTGGCCGGGTGCTACAGCTGCACACAGAAGCAGAGTCATACCTATGGCATCTCCATCCTGCGCAAACATGGGAATCCCCTCCAAGAGGGATTTTTCAAACCTCTTTCCTATCAGACCAACACTTTCACTCGACATGAGGGGGCCAGAGCAGGAACTAGAGCAGCATACGTAGGCGATACAAAAAAAAAACCTCCTCAGTGAATCATTTGGTTCTATCTCCATGAAAATACACCCCCCAGCTCATTTACATAATTAGTGCCTTTCATCCCAAAGGTTCCTAAATTGCTTGAAAGATACTGAATCTAGTATCTGTTTTGCAGCAATCACACAATGCTCAAAGACAGTGCAGACACCTCTAGGGAGAAGTAGCAGATGTTTCAGTGCTACAGGACACTGATAGCTGGGGCCAGAAGCAGTAGCAAGGACTATAAGTATTTGGCCAGACAAATGGTCTTAACATCTCTATTCTTTCAAAAAGCATCTTGGAATTTTTTAGGGTCACAAGAACCTTGATTTTTATCTCATCTGAAAGACGGTACCTCCCCCTAGCTCCATGCTGAGGAACTGGTTCAGTAATGGCTCATAAAATTTACCACTTAGACCTTTCCTGAAGCATCTAAGGGCTTCCCCAGAGCCCCCATACCAAGCTGGGATATTTTCAGCTGGCCACACGAGACTTTTTGTAAGAAAGCAGGAAGAGAAACCAGATGAAAAGGTTTAGAAGAGCATAGCAGGACAACAAGCCATTGGATGCCACAAGTGAAAAACACAAATAAAAAGGTAGAGCTCAATTTCTGCGGCTCTCTCATGGTCCTTTGACTCCTCTTCACCTTTCCACACACCCCTTCCTCGGATTATCCAGATCCAAAACAAAAACAGAGCCTGAAAGTGGTGGGATGAAGAAAGTTCAGAGGAGACTGGATTCCTGTGGCATCAGGATGGGCCTCAGAATCACACCCTGCACACTGGAAATCCCAGAAGACGGGAAGCAAATCTGTCCTTACCTTTAGAGTACTGGAAAAGAGATTTTTTTTTTTTAAATTTAGATGTCAATTGAAAAGCACTGATGTTTAAATAAAGAAAAAACATATTTCTTTTTACTTCCATTCGAGACTTTAACAGGGGGTGTGTCCTCACAGATTTGCCCTTAATCAAGATCAAGAACCACGAATTTGTATTCACACCTTACATCTTCCAGTGTCTCTAGCCTCTCCAAGTGGCAAGAATTTTCTTAGTGCTTATTATTCACGTCTCCTTCCCTTTTTTAGAAGTAGAAAAATCAAATATATGAACATGAGTGTGGGTGTATTGTATTTTATAACAGCTGTAGCACTATTATTGCAAACCAAGGGTTCAATTTACGAGAAACTGGGCTATCTGTACTTTCCCTCACTGCCTGCACTGACCTGGCCTTTGGCTTCCAGAGCAAACACAGCAATGAGGTGCTGTTTGCAAGCAGCCTGTACTGATTTGAGATCTCAGAGAGAAACGGAACAAGTGAAAGGGCTAGAGAGCATCCACACTGCTCACCTGCTACCTATGTGCACCTTGAGGAAACAGTGCAATTTATTGTATCCCACATATTGTCTAGCTTTTCCAGCTAGAAGCACAGTCAATCCTATGCAGATTCATGCAACATGTTACTGTTTCTTCCACAGCCTCTAAACCATTCAAGCAATTACCATATCCTAGGTATTACCAGCTATTCCAAGCAATAGCCATGTTTTTGGATCATTTAAGTTTCTTTTTCACTTGATTTAGTCACCTCAAGTGTCCATGCACTTTTTGATTTAGGGAATAATTTTGAAATTAATGCCTTTAGACCACGACTGTGCTTGCTACAAGAGGAGACAGACGTGCGAAGGCCAGTTTACAAGAGAGCAAGCAATGGTACTACATAGTTTTGCTACCACTGATGGCACTCAGAGGTAGTAACTGAAGCCACAGTTGGAGGCAAATTACTGTCACAAGATATCTGCTGTGGATTTCTAGCATTCTTTTTTTGGCCAAACACTGTGGGAAGAAGGCGTGTGGCTTAGCAAGGCTGGGAAAGGGAGCTATTTTTGAGTGAAAAGCCGGCACAGAACTACACAAGACACACAGAGTTCTGGATTTCCCAGAAGACACCATAATCTCTCCCCGCAGCTTGCACAGTTTCTGCACAGGATGCACAGATAAATCCTACACTGCCAATCATGCGGTTTCCCTCCACTATATTGCAGCAACAGAAATGGAGAGGCCACAAGCAGAAAGAGCTACTGAAGGTGTCAGGGAGTTAGAAGCCAGAAGCCGCAGTGTGCGTCGGAAGGGCCTGTTTCTCTGTATGCAGAACATGCCATTCTCTGCAGGACACCTCTGCCCACCCCAAAAGCCTCCTTAAAGGTCGTGTCTCCCTGTGATGGATGGTGACAGTTAAATTCATTCCGTGCACCAGGCAGGGTGGTGATTCATAAAGTTGTCTGTTGGGTTGTGCTGGCAGGACACAGCTGGAACAACAGCTGCAAGCAAAGTACAGCGTGCTCCAGGGAGCTGTGTGAATAGAGGGACATGTGCTGCTGCCGTGAGGTCATAGCTGAGCAAAGGAGGTAGCAAAGAGGGTCTGCAAAAAGTGAGAAAATTTGCTGTCACAACACTGCCACTTCCTGCCACCCCAGGAAGAAATGAGATCTGAGACAATGAGAAGACGAGAAGAGGATGCCAAGGTCTCCCTTACGCCAAGGCATTAACCATGAGCCAGCCAGGCTGCTCCAGGAGACTCTTGTACTTGGACAGCCCCCTCTTTCCCCAGCACTGTGGATCAGGGGGATCTTCACTCCTTCCCAGTTCCACTGGATTTTCCTGACAGGTAGCTATTATAGGCCCTGAGCCTGGTTGTCTCATGGGGTCACAGCTAGCACAGCTTGGGAAAGAGTCATTTGTGGGAACAAACTGAGATTTTCACCCTTTTCAGGCCTTCCCTCCCCAGGGACAGCTAAAGGCAACGTGGTTATTTCACAAAGGTAGGCATGGCAAAGATCAGGTCAAAGACCTGGCCACAGCTCTCGTCAGAAAGGCAGTCTGAGTGATGGGTGTCCATCTTTCACTCTCTGAAGGTCCATGCTGAAACTCAGAAACCTTCTGGATTAAAATGCTTTCACACCAGAGAGATTTTCAGAAACTGGCATTTTCCAAAGGAAAATAAATATTTCTAGGAAACCTTTTCAACAACTCAGCTTCAGGATTTTTGGCTCAGTTCCAAGAGACACCGCTAAGTCAAGTACATGGTAATTCAGGAGACTCAGCAAGGCACCCCACCATTCTTTGGAAGACATGATGTACATTCCCATGTTTTCCTTTGGCATTTGAATAGATGGACCTCATTCTGCATCCTCCCTCTTCCTGATGTGGTCTGTCCTACTAACAGCATGCCTGCTGTCCTCACTCAAATTCACCAAGGCCATCTAGAGATGGCAGGGTGCTCTCAGAGTCAACAGGAGCTGGCAAGCTTGGGAGTCCTAAGGGCTCTGCATCGCCTTCTCCGAGCTGTTCAGTGCTTTGCTCAGGTTTCCTTCCAGCCCATAGATATCTGCACATACCTCTAGGATGGACAAATATCCTCAGAGAGGAAGGGAAAGAGGAAGGCATTAGAAGCTGAAAGGAAGCTTGTGATCATCCACTCGTGAGGAACTCTGTGAGTCTCTGCTTATGTGATACTTGAAGTTTGTTCTTAAAGTGACTCATAGGCCCAGATTCACTTCGCCTAACTTTTGGCACTTCGCTAAGTAAGGAGACAAGGTTCCCTGGGGAATTGGTGGTGAGAGAGAGAGAGATTCAGGCACACAGCCAGCCATCCGCAGCCCAGTTGCCTTCATTCCCTCTGATCCGCACGCGCGCACATACACACACGCACACTCCTTGCACTGCCACACAAATCCCTACCCCTCATTCTCTACTCTCCATTTATAAAGGAAAAGAAACTGCCCTCCAGTGAAGTCAGCAGCTATGTTGTGGTTTTAGTTTCACTACGGGCTTTTTATAGTTTCCAATGAAAAAAGCAGTGTAATGTGAGAAGGTCGGGGTAATGTGACCATCACGTAGCATGCTCAGCTCTGCCTGGGTCAGAAGCAAGTGCTGCTGACAGCAGCCAAGCACCGAAAGGCAAACCTGCCATCATAAACCAGGCTATGATTCCCCCGGACGCAGCGCCGAGCAGCACCCAGCACGATGCAGAACCCGCTACCTCTGCTCTAACAGCCTTTAAAGAAAGGCACTTCATTTTTCATGCCATAGTCCAGTTAATGTGTAAGCTTTACTCAAGCTGATGAGTACAATTACTCACACAATTAGTCCTGCTTAACTATTCTGACACAGGGCTGATATTTAGTAGCCACTGGGATTATGCGCTTGAGAAGCTGCTCACAAATATTAGGGCAAGATGCAGAATATGGCCTCCCTTTTTTTTTAACACTGTAAAACACTTTAAAGCAGCTGTTGGCTCTTCATTTCTTTACGTTGGATTGCACAGAGCATATTTGTGCTCATAAATCTGAAACGAATTATTAGGAAAGTAAAGAATTCAGACCGCAGATTCTGTTCCCCTTAGCATGAGAAAACTTTGGACGTGGAAAAAAGCCCTTCCAACCTGGATTTATCCAAGCCAGATGGAACCTGCAAGCAAAATTATGGAGGCACAAGGTCAAAGCCCACGGAGCTGACAAACGAACTGGATGGGCCCATCTGTGTGAACATCGTAGCAGCTCCCACCAAACCAGCAATCTCGGCTTAGGAGCAGCCGGGAAGGAGAAGGGCAGGAGCAGCCACGGGTCAGGCCCCCGGGAACTGGCAGGGCTGAGCTGTGGAGGCATGCATGACACCTGCCTGCAATGCGGGCGCAGCACGCCAGGCCTCTCCGTCACTCCCTTTCATAACCAAAGTCTTCATTCACAAACTTTGCAACCCAAACGAGCTTGTTGCTACAGCAACAAGCATTTCAGGAAGTCTAAAACGGTAACAGGAAAAACAGCAAGCAGACTGAACGGAGCAGAGCTCAGCAGTTATATATTGGCAGCACCACCCACACGCTTGTTCACTCACTCTCTTGTATATTTATATAGTGTCATGAAATCCTATATAACCCAATGGGGTTTCTGGTTTCTGAAACATTTGTGTTGTAACAGAGCCTTATTCATCAAACACGTTGCTAATGAATGTTCCACTGAGCAAAACCAAGGATGCTCTGAGACAGCTCCTGAAACAGAGTCTGTATTTACATTCAACCGTTGGAGGAAATTGGGTTTTTTGTGTGTCAGGTCAGATTAAAAAGGATGGTGCATTCATTCTCAGCTTCAACACCTCCAGAGGGTGATTCACATCACCTGTCTCAGAATGGAATACCCACTACTCTCCCGTTCTGACTGCAGAGGGACCCAGACTTTCAGGAGGTCAAAGAAAGGTAATAGAAGTTGCCCCACCTAGATGGAGAAAACCCAGTCCCATGTTTCAGAAAGGATTTAGGCATTAAGAAGTCTGGTTCTGAGATTTAGACACACATTCTTCTTTTGTATTTACACAAAGTGAGAGTCCAAAGTCCTTGAGCAAGTGTAGAAATCTGCCATCACCAAAGCAGGACCTTAGCAAGAGCGCAGACAGAGGCGATACTTGGTAAGGATTTACWGCTTGCACTGTTTTCCCCCTTCCCTCTTCTGCTCCATAATCCCAGGCTCCCTATGTAGATCAAAACTTGCCATTTGGCAGGTCATGGCAAGGAAAACCAATCCCCTATCACACAAAACATGTTTCACGAGGAAATTGTGTTTCAGTGAGAAAACCTCCATCATTTGGCTCTGTGACCCTATGACGAAGGTGGGCTGGGCGCTCATAAAGCCACATCTGCATCAAGCACATCAAAGTGGGATGCAATCACTTGCACGGCCCAGCATCCCTCCTGCAGCTCCCCATGAGAAGCCAGCTCAGTGGGACTCGCAAATATTTTGTGTTGAAGTAGAGAAAGTGCTGGCCAGGAGTTCTCATGAAGGCTACAGCATGCTGGGATTTGTTCCCAGTTCTTGGCCCAAAATATCCATTAACATTAATGCTCAAGTCATGGTGCAAAAAACAATTACCTTCTAGGACTTGAGAGAGGGACAGACTCCTTGGGAGTGTTTTTCTATTGTTTTGGACCAATTTTCAACCTCTGTATGATTATGGTTATATTGCTATATGGACATTTTCTTTTACCCCACCTCTTGATGCAGTGCCCATTACCCAGTTTTCAGCCAACTACATACTCAGGCATCCTGGAGGGTCAGGCGAGAGTCCTGGCAAAGGACATTGGTCTCAATGCTGTTTGGATACCCACATCCTCCCTGACATCAACAAGGTAACCCCTGGTTTGCCACTAATAAAATGAGCAGGTGACACAACCATATCTAAAACAACCTCAGTCAAATTAAAAAAAAAAAAAGTCACACTCAATTTGACCCGTTCTGCACTACAGTTTGTCTCCGATTCATGCCTCAGTCAGCCACAAGACCCACAAGGCCAGAAATGCAACTCCAGGAAGAGAAACACTAGAGAGCATTCAACGGTTTTCAGCTTGGAGTTTGTAAAGGGCCCTTTGCCCTGGGGTAATGAACACATTGCTTCCCGGGAGAAGTCTTTCCCCGAGAAAAGCTGTGCTGGCCTCGGGCAATAGCGCACCAAAGTTATGAAGAGGGAAGGCGAGATGACTTGCCTGGAATTCAGGCAATGTGGCCATTTATCTTTGAGGATTAAGCTATGTAACAGGAGGGAGAGGAGGAGTTTTCCAGGGTTAAAGTGCTTATTCATCATCATCAGAATTCTTTTGGAAATTGTCCAAAACCAGCTATTTGACAGAAATGAAATGAAATTTCTTCTAAGCATGTCCCAGTTCCGACACAGCTTAGAGGAAAGATTTCTCCCCTTTGCAGGCTGGGGTCTCTTTGTAGGCCATCTTTACCTCTATTTCTTCATCAAAGAACTTACAGGTCTTGATCTGTCTTGCCACAGAAAAAGAAACTGAACTCTCAAAAAGTGAGATAGATGAGCAAATCTCCTCCCATGCCGTCCTAGCCACCCTGCTGGGGAGCTGCACCCAGGGCAGCACAGCATGCAGATGATTTTAGCACCCACAGCTCTCCCTAGGTTGCTAAGCACCATTCCTAGAAGTGCTATCAGGGCTTTTAGAGCTGCAGGGGTGAGAGCAGGTGTGAGCGAGCCTCAGTGCGATGGGATGGTGGGATCTAAGAAAGCAAAAGAGTAAGAAGGAAAGGCTGGCTTGGGAAGAGCAGGAGGAAGGAGCAGGAAAGGAAAGGACTCAGGGGAAGTGTCCACGAGGGAGAGTGGGTTATCCTGGAGAGCCACGCTGTGGTGCATCTGGCTATGTCAACAGGGTACAGGCTCACTTCAGAGAGACCGAGGATTACAGGTGGAGGGGAGTAGCTGAGCTGTTGCAATAACTGTTTTAACCAACTTTATATGTCGCAAACCTTTTCCAGTATTACTCTGAGGTGAGACAAGGTCTCATCCCTTGAAGCTCCTTGGCTTCCAACCTATCATTGCTCTGTTGAGTAGCATTGGCCACAGGAAAGAGCAGGCAGAGAGAATAGCGACAGCCACCCCGTTTGCACCACATGTTTCAATGAACCTGGATCCAGCTGCCTGGGATCTCCCTCCCACCGCGAGGGCAATTGCACCCTGCAGGATGTGGGCTTTTTTCACAGGTCACAAAAAAATCCCCACAGCTACAAACCCAGTATAAATGCCAGCAGATAAACAGATAAGAGAGAGGCACAGGGAAACACTTTGACTATCAGCAATGAGTATTTCCCGTGTGCATTAACTTGATACTGCTTGTGGCACTAAAAGGAAACTTTGCATTGCTCCCGCCAGGGTCTGTTAGATAACATAGTCCTTGCATCTTTACATTTCAGCCAGGTCAAATAGAGTAAAAAGCTGCTTTTAGGGGGAAAAAAAAAGTTAATTAAAACTTAAACATAGACATCTTAAATTCTACCTATTGCCTGATTCTCTGTTGATCACAGGCATGCAGGCAGAGGCAGACAGGTGAAAGCTGTACACAGAGCTAGCCTGACGCTCAGTCCCACCATAACCAAACTGCACCATACAGGCCACTTCTGAGCTTGCTCCAGTTTATGAAGCCACACAAGCCCAGACAGGTTGCAATGAGTGCTGCAAGTGTCTCCCCCAGCTCCCGTGTTTGCATGTCCTGGCCTCTGAAAGGCGTGATGCAGGAGCTCGACCTCCTCCCCAGCCCTCCATGCTGTTCCCCTGATCAACCCAGAGACTCGGTTCCCGTGAGCAGCCCAAGGGATATCTCTTCCTGCACCACGGTTTGTCCCTGCTCTTTAATCTACCCAGGGTCACTTTTGGTTTATTATATACCTTCCAAACCCTGTTACCTCACTTCTTTCTTTAACAAGGTTAATCTCTTATTAACCTGCCTGAGATCAGGGAGCAACTGAGCTGCTTTCATGAGCCAAACACAGTGAAGAAAGGGTCAATAAAAGTTTTTCCTCTTCTATGGTGTCTCTAACCATATGCACCTACTGATTCTTCTGTCCACCCACCTCTGGCCTTTTCTCTGTTTTGCTAGACTAGAGCTGGGGTTTTACTGGCTTTACAGCCAGCATCTCTAACAGCATTAATCTGCAGTACCCTCAATGCCTCCAGCGATGGCCTGGGACATACCTGCTATACAGAGCTGTAGTCCCTGCTCCTCCACACGTACCCACCAGGCAAACCCCAGCATCACCCATGGAGGAGGCATCTCAGCCTTAGCGTGAGCCAGGCTGCAGGGTGAGGTCTTTGGCAATCCAGCCTGAGTGCAGGGCAGAGCAAGGAGTGAGCGACCCCAAAACAAACCAGTCAGCCACAGCCCCCGGCTGAGGGCTGCTGTAGCAGAATGCCTTTTATCATAGGGGGAGACCAAGGAGCAGAGCACATCAGCTGCAGTACAAACCGAGGGCGGCTGGAGAAAAGCCAATGGGGTTGTCTTCATGTTGGTCAGAAGGGATCAAGCCCATAATTGTTACCTTCTGTTTCAGAATAATTCATCTGTTGTCTCATTTGGGGTGCTGGAAGCAAAGGATCTGGCTGAATTTCTGAGTGAATTTCACTTTCTAAGTGAAAAGGCACTTTCCACCTACTTCAAATCCCACCTCGCAATCCCTGGCCAGAGAAGCTGCCACCGTGTCTGCTCTGGTGGAGACAAACTAATCCCCGCAGTCTCTGAAATAGTCCGCTGCAGTCTGCCGGCTCTAGCCCTCTAACCCAGACTGCACATCCCTGGGCCAGTGTGCTTGAAACAGGACAAAACAGGAGGTTGGATGGAAAGTTGATAGGTAAGCAGTATCTGGATAGAAGTGGGTATTTTTAAAGTTTAGAGCAAGTGCAAAGGCAAGTAGAAAAACAACTGCTCTGTGTGGCCAAACTGAGCATGACCAGGCCAGGAATCTCACTAGATGAGTAATGGCCATCTGCAGTGCAGAATATCACACTAAGCTTCAATTTTTAATTAAAACTGTTGTTGTTTTTGTTTTGATCTTTGGGCAACAACTGCATTTTGTTGGAAACTATGTTCCTGTGGGAGAAAAAAAAAAATTCCTGTTCAAAACATGGAGCTGCTCCGAAAGCCTTGGAAACCAGCAGGGCTTGGAAATGACATCCAGGATGCCTCAGGCTTTGGGAGACCTCATGGTCCTGCTCCTTAAGCAGCCCCAGACTACTAGCCCTTCTCTCATTTTAGGCCTGACCACTTCCTGAGAGGCACCAAACTGCTGCTTCTGCTCACATTCCTGGAAGAAACTCTTGCACTGAAGACAGGCCAAATGCCACGGACCTCCATGAGGCTTGGTTCCTGCTTCAGCTTGGTTACACTCACACCAGAGGTGAGTGACTCCATGGCAAGGTCAGGAACAACACCCAGGTTACTTAAACCACCACCTTCACCACAAAACCTCTTTAATGGGTGCAAACCAGCTCCATAAAATGGAAAAAAGCATGAATCTTCACTTGCCCTACTGCACCATTATGAGAAAGGCAGAGTTCATGGCTGCAAGCACCAAAATTTGCATGAAATCACCCTTTCACACTGAATGAGAGTTTCTTTAGGGGTCATTCAGATCAGCCTGTGAAGCTGCACAATTACAATGTATTTTTCCATGCTAAACTATGGCAAAAACCCTATGCAAAACTGAGCATTGTACACTAAATTCTGTAAGCCTTTTCTATAACAATCAAAGGAAATACTAATTATCCACTCCCTGTGATGTGAGCTCTGATTATGTCTATTTTCTAAGTGAATGGAGTTTTCCAAACATATAGTAGTGCAGAAAGGCAAAGTATTATTATTATTATTATTATYATTGTTATTACTACCTGGTTTCAAGTTCAGAACAGGCCATCACAACAGTCTCTCCTGAACTCCTGCATCATTCAGGTTTTATAGAGACTAACCCTATAATTTCTGCATCATTATATTATCAAATCCTCAAGGGAGGAGAGTTTCAAATGAAAGTGCTGACACATCCTTACATGGCCTCACTGCAAACTGCCCAGCTTTTCCCAGCAGCACCTTTCCTTGCACCCACCACTTTGTCTAGACGCCAGAGCGTGTGCAGAGCATCCCTACTTATCCACTAGGGAATGAATCAGCAGTCTAGAGCTCTGCTTGCTGTGGATTAGCTCTCCATTGGAAACGATAGCTCTCGTTATCGTCATTGTATTTTGCCATTAATCCATCCGAAGGAGTTTGGCCAGCAGCCCAGAACTGCTGGGGCGGCCACAGAGAGACTCTGTTCTCTGAACATATTTCAGCTCCACCACGCCGAACTCCCCACGGCCCTGGTAACAGCACCACCTAAGAGGGGCAGGAGCTTCCAGCTCCATATCAGTGGCGATTTAGTGTGTGGAGACAGAGCATTTTCCAGGAAAACTGCTGCTGAATCTATTCATGGTTAGAAGGAAAACTGAGAGGAGTGACATGGTGAGCATCAGCCTTGGCTTTAGGTGTCACCCTGCTATAAAGCACTCCGAATTCAGATACACCCCCTTTGAAGGAAGAAATTCTCAGACAAGCTCATTCCAAACCATGGCCATGGCTGCAGGCAGCAGCACTCAGCAGCTCAAACCAATGCAATTCACCAGCTCGGTGCAGTGATGCAAAGAGGTTCCCATGCGCGCAGGCTCGGCAGCATGCGGTGGCTCTACTACTGCAGCTGTATGTCAGACACACGGGGCCGGCAGTTCCCCAGCAGAGTTTATACCTAATTCCTTGTATAAATGAATTTACTGAGCTTGTAGGGCAGGACAGTAGACTGAGAGCAGCAGGATCTGTTCCCTTTGCTCCTCGTATCTTCAGAGAAAGTGCTGCAGCCAGCAACTTCTAAGAAGGGCCTAGATGGCTTGCTACCTCTGCTGAACTTTGCAAGCCAAGCCAGGAACATTTTGATCATTTTAAAGCATTTAATAAACATTTCTCTTGGAGGTCCAACACAGTGAACAAGCAGAGAGAGTAGCCTCAGACACCAGTCTACCGGACTGAAAAGAGACAAAGCATCTTGCACAAGTGTAACATACGACGACCTCTTTTCTGCTCGGCAGCATGAAGTGTAGGATGCAGTGGCAGGCAGGCACATAATTTATTTACAAAATTCCCAGTCTTATGGCTGCTTTTAGATGACATGATTTCTGTGGGTGGCTGGCATGCCATCTATCCCCTGAGGCTGCTGAAAGGGAGCCCAGGATGCCAGGGCCAAGCGGGAACTTGTCTGACTGCAGAAGAGCTGCAGCAGGGTAGCCTTCCACACACCCCACCAAGCAGCCAGCATGTCCTCATGTGAGGTGTGGGCACAAACACCCCCTGAAATAGGAGTCCTGCAAGAATTGTCAAGCCCTGATTGCAAATCAGAGAATTTTCCTAGCTGCTTTCTCTTCTGCTATCCTGTTTTGGCATCTCACTGGCATTTAGGGAGCTGTGTTTTGAGAGCTACAGGTCTGGTTCTAGCTCCCTATGACTATGAGAGTGATCTGTGATACACAGACAAGATCTAACTGCTACCACCCTCTTCTTCCTGCATGCAGAGCTCCTGCTAGTCCCTGGCATGCCATCAGTGAATTCAAGCAGAGAGGGTGGAGGCAGATGGGAAGAGCTGCAGTTGCAACTCCCAGTGAGGGCAGGTGGTCCCACCTGTGCAAAAAAACAGCTGAGAGATCTGCTGGCCTCCTACTTCTCTCTGCTAGCATTTTATGCTCCAACTCCCTCAGTATTTTGAGCTCCAAACCCCTCAAGAGCATCTCCCCACCACTCCATGCTGCAGGGAGCAAGGCACTGGTACCACCTTAGCCCATAGCAAGTAAACTAGCACATCTGATTTCAGTGGACACTATGTTTTACCAAATCAGTCTCTTCATCCTTAGCTTTGCCACTACAGCAGAACCTGTCTTCGCTGCTGCCTAGCAGCTCATATGTTACAACTGTAATGAACAGAAAGGACTACGGGGTAGGCAGACTGTTTCTTAGCTCTTCCCTGGAGAACCGTATCATATGCACTCCTCCAAACAAGGCTTGTTGCAAATCTTCAGCTGAACCTGCTCACACCCCGCACTCCATCACCCTAAAAATGTGATTATTCAACCCTTTGTGACTTTGCCTGCAGGAGCCCATGTGTATGACCGTGTGCTGTGCGCTGTTACTGTGTACTTCCCAGACATATATGAGTTTCTATCTACAGAGCCATGATGACATTTCCCACTGGAATGATCATCCAGTAGAAAATCTATTTCTGCATAGCGGAAATTTCTTCAGAATATCTAGTTTTTCAAAAATATGGCTTTTGCATCTGAAGAACAGTTTGCACATTTCTAGCTGAAGTCCTGGGAACTGCCAAGAAAGATCCTGTGCAGACTCCCAGGCATAGGAGCCCCATTCACAGAATGTCTCCAGACATAGGCTCGTGGGGTATGCAGGCTCCCAAGAATGGGTGCAGGGACATGCAAGAGCAATCCTCTAGCTAAGTTGTGCCTCATGTAACTGCACCGGAATCAGGTCTTTGCTAGTAGTTTCTCCCTCTGTTTCTATCCAAACAGTCTGAGGACTAAGGATTTTATCCTGTGCCCACGGCAGTTTATGGTACATGCACGTGGGGTGTGACCTGTCCACCACAGATAGATGTCTTCTCCTTCTAAGCTAGTCACATCAGGCTTAGTTTATAGTGATGGGGCAGAAAAAGGCATTTCCAGGGTGCCATATTTTTCCACGAGATCTTGCCCTTGCTTAAAACAATGCTAGAAATTGGTACCCACAGAAATAACTTGCTGCAGAAGGCAAGCTCTTGTTTTGAAGTTGGCTCCTGCCCTTGGGAATCTTACTGTCCTTAAGCCCCAGCTCTTCTCCCTCCTCCCTTCCCATGTCTAGGCAGAGAAGTGCCCAGCACACTGACCTCTTCCAGTGCAGAAAGAAAAAAGCTGGCTGGGAAACAGAATTTCTGTGTGAAACATGCTTTGCTTAGAGCTGGAATACAGCATTTCCAATGAGGAACCCAATTCTGCTCTCCTTCCCCAAGCTCATTGGAAAGAGACCTTTTTCCCCCTTCATATTTTTTTTTAATTTAAAAACTGAAAATCTGTGGTCAAAACCAAACCAAAATCAGTTTGTGGTTTTCAGATTTTCAACAAGAAACTGTAAGGCCTTTAAGAAAGCATCTACTGTACACACCATTTTCATTCAGCCAGTAAGAAATTTCCATCATAAGGAAAATGTAAAACACCCTTGTTGAACCCTGCTCTTTGCACACCCAAAATTCTCACTGCAGCACTAAGGTCAGCCTTGAATAACAGGGTGCCATCCACTGAAAACAGTGACTAAATGTAGCTATTCATGGAGTTTTGTGAGTGTAAGGCATAGGGATTCACCCTTATATTTGAGCCAGGGAAATCTCATCCAGCATTTAAGTGTTGCCCCTATCCTCACTGTAGTATCAAGCAGCTTGATGAAAGATGAGACAGGGAGAACAAGCAGAGAGGAGAAACGGAGAAATGATCACCCTGGAAAAAAGACAGGAATTATAATGGCCGGGCTCTCCTTGCCATGATCCCCCTCCATTCTACAATATGCAGGAGGGCAGACAAGGCCTGAAACCGCATTTCCAAGCTACCTCTTGGAAATGACAGATTGCAAGTAACAGCTATGACCCATCCACATGGTTTTCCTGTATCCAGAATTTAGAGCTCAGTCAGAGCTCAGCCCTGAGCAGTTCAGGAAATTCAAACAGGGCTGGTTTACGCTAAGGCTTTCTGGACTTAGCCTTTGCAGAAGAGAGGAATTAAAATGAAGTTCCTGCCCCAGCAGAGGCATTCGTTGTTTGAGCAGGGTCACATGAGCTCATGCAAGGAAGGCAATGCCAGTCTCAGAGTTTGCAACAAGCCTGCCTGTGTTGCATGGTGAACCTGATGAGCTTGCACATAAGTTGTGTGAGACAAGCCACAGGAATGGAGTTTATTGTTCTAATCAAGCAGCTTTGAAGGCAGGCCAGAGATCAGACCAAGTTTTGCCGTCAACATGATGAAAACAGTTTGAGGAGAAATCAAGATCTCTGGCAATGTCTTGGAGGCACACCCTCAGAGACACGTGTCATGGAGAGCATGACAGAGCATGCCGGGCTATCAGCAGGGTTGCTCATCAGGGTGGTGGGGGTTGGGGTGGGTTTTTTTTGCTTTGTTTGGATTTTTTTTGCCTTGAAGGCTTTAAGGTGCAGAAGTTAAATCTCTCTTGATCTTAAGAACCTGATCCTGCAAGGCGCTGAATGCTATCCACCTGCAAAGACTGCCATAGGATTTAGACATTATCAGACCCCCACCTTTCTGCCCACCCATCCACCCACCTTCTTCACATTACAAAGACATGAGAGTTTTACTCCCACATAAGTCAGTATTAAACCTCCACCCAGCTGCTGCTCAGTGTTAGAGTATCAGGACAAACCTGCAAATACAAATATATAAACCCCAGCTGCTTTCATGAGCATCACGCAGTGAAACCCTTCAAGACGCCATTTCTCTGCAGTTTAGATTGCAAAGTGCAGTGAAAAGCACTGCCAAAAATAGCCAGTGCTTCTTGCAGAGTGGCGGCGGGACAATCTTGAAAAATATGATTCACCTAGTCTTTGGAGAGCCAACACTGGCCTCTGAAAACCTCTTCATCCGCCACCCCCATGTAACCTCCCATTCCTGTTGAAATGGTGGAGAAAACAGTAGCCAGAAAGTTCTACAAAGTATGATGTGAATCAAGACCCCAAACTTGGGCCAAGCAATGTCAGACCAAAAGAGACATTGTTCTAGTAGCAATGCTGTAAAACAACACACAGAATAATTCTCAAAGCACTTTAAACTGTAATTAAAGACCACTATTATGGTCTTTAATCCATTCCATGCATGGGGAAATGTAGGAAAAGTGAAATGCAGTGATTTGGATTTTTGCCAGACAGTACAAGTAGGCTGTCTGAAGGCCACAGAATAATTTTTTCATGGTCACAGGCAAGTTATCATGATGCTGTGCACAACCACAACTTTTTATATGTTGAGCCACAAAATACCACCGCCCTACCGAAGAGAAAGACAGGGTGGGGTAGTCCGGCACCACAGCTATTCCAGTCCTTCTCTCTCTCCCTCATAAATCCAAGGGATTAGGGTAAACTCTGCTTGCCATCACTAGCCTTATGATACCATCAGTAGAGACAGTAGGACATTAGGGAGTAACAGAGATATCAGCCAGAAGAAATGTTGCAGAGATTTACTCTCCTCCTCTCCACTATGACACCTGCAACTCAAACATCACTTTTTTCCCCTCAAAGTTCCCACACTCCAAAACACCACAGCCCCCAGCAAGAGCTTCACTCCAAAAAAGGAGGTGTACAAAGATTTCTGTAACCCACAGTGAACTTCCCTGCTGCTGCTGAGTTGATGCAGGAGGCACCCCAAACCCAGCATGATGGGTGACCCGAAAAATTTTCCTGACTGCAGTCCTTGGCTACGTGTCAGAATTAAACCCAAAATTCTGGGTCTGGCTCCAGTATGCATCTAAATCCTGGGGATAAGTCAGGACAGCTTACTGCAGGGGATCTAGCCGCAAGTATCCTGAGGTCTTTGTGGGTGCTTCACACGTAGACTGGAAAACATATCCAGTGCTGCTGGTGTGAAATGGGGAGATGGAGGGTCCCACTTCAAGAGAGGTAAAAGCAGCTTAGACTAGTCTTCAGATGGAGAGTGAGGGTCCAGCGGGGTAGTGTGCAGGCTGAGCATGGTGTTGCAAAGACACACGGACTCACAAAGAGAGCTTGTGTTTATGCACTGAGCTATAAATATTCCTTTTCAAAAAGGCACAACTGGAAAAATGTCTAAATGTCTATTTTTGCCTCCTCTGCTTCACCCACTCGAAACATTGACATCATACCAAGCTCCTACTGAGACGGAGTAATTCCTGAGACACAGAGCGGCACAGCTGCACCCAGCATAAATGCTGAGGAAAGGAGAAAAGCATCTTTGTAGCCTGGGAGGACAGACGGAGCAGCACTTGGGGAGGGAGAATTCTTGCATKAAAATGACAGTTTTTCCACCACTCTTTGATTCTTTTGAAAATGCCTGGACAAGACTCAAGTGCAGGCTGTCACAGCTTTGCCCTAAACTCCTCCATGGCTCGCCTGAAGCCTGACACAGCTCCGAGAGGCTTCCCGGCACCCAGGTTCAGCCTTCCCAGCCAGCCAGCCAACAGCTCTCTGACACCAAAACAGGAGGAGAAGCTAGAACAAAACGGCAGGCCGTTCTCTCCAATCTTCTCCTAGATTTCATCACCCTGCACGACCAGCTCCAGGCCGCCTGGGAGACAAGTCTGCATCTCGGTGAGGATAAGAGAGTTTGCAGCAGGCTGCAACTCCTGCGGACCTCACCAACAGGTTCACAAACAGCTGCAAACTATCCAAGAGCAGCAAGCGCCAGCAGCCCTGTCACCTCTGTGTCTGCAGCATCTGCCTTCCTCCTGCACAAGACAGCGAGAACAGGTCGCAATGCTGCCTGCAACATTTTAGATGAACCAAGAACTACTAACGATAATTGCTGGCAGCAGCTCAGTTCCTCCAGGGCACAAAAACAAGTGCAAGTACTTGCAGAGGATTATTACAGTGAGAGCTTCCCTGTCTGGAGCTGTTGCTAACACAGGCGGCTGTGTGATGACGGATGAGCCAAACGGAGAATGCAGACCCAAAACTTTTGGGAAACACCATTTTGGAAATACCTCGGTGTTAGCTGTACAAATCTCCATCCTGATTCCAAACAACTCTAATTTCACTCTGCAGAAAGAAAAGGAGAGACTACTACCAGCTGTGCTGGTCAGGGAAAAGCACTCTTAGATCAAAGGCTCCTGGTGACAAGCCCTGCAATGAAAAGCAGCTGCTCTGCTTGTGAGGTTAAAATATTGGATTAGAGACACAGAGACGCCACACAGACCCAATCTAGAGATTATGCCCCATCGTCCCCAAGAAGCAGCCCCCAACAGCACTGTGGGTTTGGCAGCTTCGTGCCACACTACCCCCTCCCGCATGCCTGAGCTGCAGGTCTTTCAGCCAGGTAGGTGTCTTATCCTGAGATGCTTTTCTACATGTATAGCAACACATCAGTGACATGCTCAGGGAAGCAACTCTAGAGCCTATGAGTACCCCAACCCCCTTCAAAAGCTTTGCATCCAGTAAACACATTAGCCAAGTCCCAAAGCAACATTAAAAACCTGACTGGGGTCCTAAAGCCACAGAGGCAACCCTTCCTCACACCATCCCTCTCGCCCTGATCTTGGGTCCCTGCATATCTATGACCACAGTCACTCCTGCATGAAATAAATGGATATTTTGCTTAAATAAAGTGGTCAGCACCTGGCTTATATCTCTTTAATGACCTGAGCATCTGGTTTCAATACAGCAGGCTAGGAGTAACCACAGTACAATAGAAGTCAGTTAAAGCTGCAATTAGCTCTGGGCCCCTGAGCTTATGTTATAACAACTAAGTAGGTGCTGCTACATCTGTTGACAGACACAGGGGGTCCACTGCACCCCACACCTAAAATCTCCTGTTCTCAGTTCCCTTGTGCTGCATCCAACATCACGCTCCTGGTCTTCACTGCCATAATGTTTTTCAGTTGGGTATCTTGAAAGGACTCCGCACGTGCTGCAGAACCATGGGGCAGCAATACCAGGCTGCGTGACCCACTCAGAGACCCTTGCACTGCACCTCTGCTGCCAGCGCAGAGCGCACGGGCTCAGGCCTTGCCACACAGCACACTTTGGCCCAATGGCTCAGCAGTTTAAGAGCCAGCTCTCCAGCTCCGGGTTCCTGACTCCTGGTGAGGGCAGGTCCAAGGAAGCCATTGCTTGATGGGGTTCAGCCTTGGAGGACACGTCTGGAGTGCGGAGCTCACTGACACGAGTAGCCCTGCTGGTATCCCCGATGCCACCAGCATCCTCCCCTTGCAGTGCTGGCCAGGCTGACGCCACATGCTGCTGTGCCAGTGCCAGCTAACGCCATGGAAAAAAAATCATCTCCTATAGGTGTTTTTCCTTTAAATGTTTCGAGTCTCCAAACTAATATTCACCAATTTCAACTGGTGTCAGATAGGTCGCTCCAAATATTTTATTAATAATAGTGGGCACAATGAGCTGAAACCTAGAATTACTGCTCTGAGATATTACAGCTTTGGGGAGATTCCTTTTAGCTTGAATGAGAATGGAAAAGCCAAAGCTTTCCGTGGAAAGAAGTTACTAAAAAATCTCATTTTAAGAGTTTCCAAAGCCAGCAGGTTTCCTTCAAGAGCTGCTTTGTCACATCATGTGTATTTGACTGTTTCTGTCTATCCTTTTAATTCATTTACTTATTGAGGAGAAGCATTTCAACCTTCTTTAAAGAAACAACATGCTTTCAGCTATCTTTCTGACAAAATCATCAAGTTTCCTGAAACGTTTACATCTCTCTTCATTTTGCTGCAGAAAACTGGTTCTGTCAAAACATTTTCAGGCAGCTTTAACATGATTGAAATCCAGTGCACCGGTTACATTTTACAGTCCCCAGAGTACAGATGTGAAAACTGAGGCACAAATACAGTTATTACATACAATGAGGAAAACATAAAATCAACAGGAGAGCAAAGAGCAGTCTGCAAAGCATCCATCAGTCCTGTACCTGACCACAGGACCAGGCTTCCCATCTGGAAAGCCTCTGCTGCAGGGACACCTTCCCGGCAGCAAACTCCAACGTGCATGTATCCAAGCCCAAGCACAAACGCTTGCCCATGCAAAAGGAAATCAGAAATGTTTTTTTCAGTCACCTCAGCTATCATTTCTGGCTCTCTAGGGATGATTTCAACCTTGTTCAATACCATTTCTTACCACAGAGCTGCCTATAAATAGCTCTGGCTTTTCACCTGCAGAATTAGAAAGCCGTTCCCCAGGGGAGAGGGTGTAATAACAAAAATGTTTTAAAGCAGAGGTAAGAACAAAAATCTCAGCCCCGGTGAAGGTCCTGTGCAGTGATGAGCAGGAAGGTCGGTGTTTTCTTTCCCCAATGGAAGAGCACCGGCCAGGCGCCCCGACTTTGTACATCCACCACCCAACTGTTTCTCAAGTCATCACATCAGCAAACAAGTAGGTAAGCACATGACATCACACTGTCCCTTTTCYAGGATCACCGTGCAATAAACAGCAAAGTCAGAGGGAAGAGCTGGAAACTACAGTTTATTTAGTTCTTCCCAGTTTCGTGGCTTGTGACCAAAGCTGCGGGTTGGCAGGCGAGACAAATTGCTAAACATGGGACTTGTGACGTGCTGTGTCTGCGTGCACAGGCACAAGGGGGTGGGAGTAACTCAGGGCTAGAAATAGGGCAGGGGACAGAGATTTATTAACACATTCATAGAAAATGACTTATTCCCTCCCTTTTCTTTCATTTTCTAATTCTTTGCGTCTGTTCTCCAGAGGCCTGGCAGTGTTTTGCAAAGCGTTCAGCCAAGCAGCGGCATTAGCCTCGTCTTCATCAAAACCGCACAATCTGCCAGTAGCAGCCAGGAATAGCCCACAAGGTGCAGCAGCAAATACTGCCTGTTATTAGACCTCTAACAGCCTGTTTGCAATGCTTATAACTTTATCAGAATTCAGCAGGGCAAATGGCTTCCTCCAGCAAATCTCTAATTTCGGTAAGAAAAGAATTTGGCAAAAATAGTTCCATGGACAAGGTTAAGGAAAACACCTTGTTTTGGACATGTTAAAACATTCAGATGATCTGGCACTCCATAAGTCCTTACAGAAGAGGGATCTGAAACTAGTCAGAAGTGATCGCCCATGTTAAAAGATGTGCCTTTTGCTGCCTTCATGACAAAAATTACCGACCGTATTTGGTCGAGTTAGAAACTGCAGAAATGTGAGGCCGTACGCTCCCAGCAGAGACCTAGCAGGCACTAGGGGACGAGCCCTCCAGGCAAACCAGCATGCCCAGATACACTGCATGCTGTATCCCACTTCTCCAGAGCCTCATGCTTTCTCCCAAGCCTTCTCCTTACCAATGTTCGGGCTGGAGGAAAATCCACCTCTAAGGTGTGTAATCTTACAGTGTCTTTAAATGAGGAGTCTCTCAGTCCCAGTTTGGACCCTGCCTCACTCAGTGCACAGGGCAGACCTTTCATGGTCTCTGGGRCAAAAGTTGGAAGCACTTAATGAAGGAGGGTAGCAAGGACAGAAAGGCCAGATCACGGTCCTGGAAAACAGGATGCTATGACTAACCAAGCCAAAGAGTAACTAGATGGTGCCAGACTTTTCAAAAGCAGTTGCAAATGTAGTATTTCTCATTGTTTAGGGTCACCAGCAGCTGGAGACACTAAATATATGCTTTACAGTGTCACATAAGCCTAAGAAAAAAATCACATCTCCCCCAGTAATTTTGACCTTAGTTTCTCTGCTCTTCATCTTCCCACCTGTAGAAGAAAGGAATAACAACTCATCTACCTGCTGAGTGCTCAGCTGCATTGCTGAGCTGCATCTTTTAATTCACTTGTGTATATGAAGGTATTATGTACACAAGTATCCTACACACAGGCATACACCTATATACAAGTTGAGCAAGTGCTGGCAGCTTCAACAGATCTCACTATCTAAGGGCAGACAGGTCAGGGGAAAAGAAGGGATTAAAGTACAGGCAAGTTCTCGGTGTAAAGGGCCAGTTCCTCTCTCCTCCAGGCTGTGCTCCACCAGTGATGCACAGCTACAAGAACAGACTTTCTCAGTGCACTTTTCTCTTCCTCCACTGCTGCCCAGCATCTCACGCGGACGCTGGCACCAATGCGCGGACAGTGCCCGGAGGCCACTACCCTCAGCCAAATCCCTGCAGTGGCTGCTGGCACTCAGCACTGATGCAAATGGGGTCACAAGACGCAGGAGAGTGGAGAACTAGGCCCTGTGTGCGCCGGGCAGCGTGGGCGTGCAGGCATTCACATCCCCGTCTCGTGCTTCCGCACTGCCCCCTTCGTGGGGCGCTTCCAGGACGCACATAAAACCAGGTGTGTAGGGACAGGTTACAGCTTTCTTCAGACCTGCAGAAGGGCAGGTGGGCTTGAATGGGTCAGTCTGAGCAGGAGAGGTGGTAGTATTGCCTTTTGCATTTGTCTGCTTTCCTTCTACTTCTAACACTTTCAAGAAAAGGGTGAAAATCTAAGTGTTATTTGCAGAGTAGTGTAATACACTCCAGACTTTTTCTTTTCTTTGTTTCTAGCTGCGGACAGACGATGACTTCTTGCTGGAACTTAGGAAGGAGCTACATGGTAACACACGCAAGGGAGGTTTCCTAGCAAAAATTACCCTATTGCATATACTCTGTGATGGCAAACTGCTCTCAACCTTAGACTTGGCCTTTCCTACAGAGTCCTTAGCAATCTCATCGGAACAGCTACTTCCACTGAGCTGTGATGGCACTTGGGTTTCCTCTGTCAGATCTGCTTCTGGAGGCACTCCGCTTGGCTTTCCTCCCACCAGGTGGGCAGATAGAGTCTTTCTCAGCTCATCTTGCTCAACAAGCATTTTCACCACAGGGGCTGTGTGAGTGGTGTAGGCCGGCCATGGGTGGTGACGCTCAATCATGTGGCTGGGGAGGCCCATGTTGACTGATGGCAGGGCATTTTCTGGAATCCAAGAAACAGAGACACCATGAGAGTGCAGCACTCGCAGTCGGTTAAATTTTGGCTTCTTCTGACTCTCTGGGAAGGGCAAAAAGAAGAATAGCCTTCACTGACGCCAAGGATGCTCTTCGTAGCTGAAGAGCATGGCTGGGATCAGTGAGGGCTTTGCTGCAGTCAGGGAGAGCAATGCAACACCTGCTAGCAGCTCTGCATCGTGATTTATTCAAGCCCCCAAAATCTATACAAGAATTACGATGATGTCCATCATTTCTAGCTGTTGTGCTTTTATTATACTTGGGTGCAAGGTTTGACTGCACTGAGCAAGGAGGAGCTGCAGAAAATCACTATCACCCTGAGATGCCTGGCGGGAAAGAAAAAAAAAAGGAGAAAAAACAACAGCAGTTTTCATTTCTGCAGCTTTGACCAATGCCCAAGATGATGGACAGCAGGGCACGATCACACTAAAGATCTTTCCAGTCTCAGCTTTCTGTCCTAAACCCTTAATCACTCAGTCTTGTAACTCCAACATGAAGCCACAAGGTTGGTAGAAAAGATTAGAATAAGTCTACCTGGGAAGATATCTGTCCAAAGGCAATTTCATGCACAAGAAAAACCTCCCCCCAAATAATGTAGAAAAGCAAGGGAGGCACATTCAAACAGATATTGGCAAATCAGATGATTGGTATTCTTAGTATTTTTAAATATAAGGCCTGTCATAAAACCAGCTTATTTCACTTAGATGTCATTACTCATTGCAGAATTGCACAGCACACAAGCAGAATTTTCTGCCTGAATTTAATATACTGGTTTTACTAACTTTGCCATTACAACAGTTAACATAATTATGACTAAACAGTCAAAGAAATAAAATCTAATCTTGCTTAGCACAAGCAACTAAGATAAGACAGACATTAGGAAAAAGCCCTGCTGATCAAGACTCCCCTGAAGGCTGATCTCTGTCGAAGCGACAAACTCCTGTGCTACAGCATATTTAAAACTGGTCTGAACCACGCTCTGAATGGCAGTCTGCAGGCAAGAAAGGAAGGACGAACCAAAGACGGAGCAACTACCCAGCAAGCAGGCTTTTAAGATGATATCTATGTTCAGAAAGAGTCTGAGAATCCCCTACGCATGGAGGACATGGCAGTCCTAAGAGAGCATCATCCCACCTCCTCTCCTTAATTGCCCTCAAAATGGGTTAAAGAAGCAGCTGCTGAGGAGGATGGCAAAAGGCAGAACACGGTCTTATTCAAGAGCACAGCTATTTGGTTTACAGGTGCAGGAAGCCCGGCCCACGAAACAATGGTAAACCCTGCTCTTGAGCTGCTTTATGAACGATTTCACACAGGAAGAAGTAGGGCCAATAAATACTCAGCCCCTCTCTAACACCGTTCGTCAGAGGTGCCTGGAGCATCCGGCAGTGCCTCGCTGCACCTCCCCAAGCTCCGCAGAGCCCCATTTTTTATTATTATTTTTTTTAACTGGGGATAATTTTGTCTCGTTCTCTCCATCTCTCCTGCAGAGGGTCAGGTCTTTGAGACCAAGTATGCATATCAGGAAAATGCCCCAAACAAAAATACGCTCAGTTTCATTAGGGCTCTGATGTTATGCTGCGATACCCAGGGTCTCCAGCAGAAACGGGGCAGTACTGGGTATTCAGAGAGGGGGACACGCAGGGTGCAGAGCTGTATGCACTTCCCGAGGCCCCACTGTGAGCTCCTGGCACAAATTTAAAAAAGAACTATTAAAACAACGCGCCGCTTAAGATTATCTTCTGCTAAAACCGTGGGGCCAGAAGGACCGTGCCACGTCCGGTGACGAAGCGCCTCTCGGGGCGCGCGGCGCAGGGAATTTGCTCTTGCGTCAGCTGGGCTCCGCTCGCGCTGCAGGATAGCTCTGCCCTTCCCAGCCGCCCTCCTCCCCTGCCTTCCCTGCGCTCCCCGCTGCCGGCCCCTCCGCGCTCCGGCTACAACCCGGCACTCGCTGCGCCGTTGAAAATAAGAATTCTCATTGCAGCCCGGGGGCCTGCGTTCAGGTTTTGCTCGCTCCCTTGCATTACCCGTGCTCTCTAAAAGCCCCTGGCCTTCCTCCCAGCGAGGGTAGCGTCTGCAGATCTGGACCCCCGCGTGCTATTCGGTGGACAGGCTTGTGTGAAAAGTGCTGACGTCCGTCTGCTTTCCCGAGCTGCGCTTTTATTCACACTGTGACAACTCCGTAACAGGTTAGCTGACGGACAGACAGCCGGAGAGCAGGGCAGCGGCGTACGGGGCTGAACGGCCCAACAGGCAGGCCAGGCTCTTCCCTGCCTCTATAAATAGAAACAGTCCGATGTGCGCTCATGAAAAAAGTTTCCATACCAAAAAACAGTTTCGCTGAAATCAGACTACTCTAAAGTTATGCTGTTATATATCTATACTGCGTACACATTCAGCTTTACAATCGGAGAAATCCAAACCAAGGAAAAAAAAAATCTTCTTTTAAATTACAAGCTTTGAGAGTAGTGACGTACTCTGTTGTGAAAGAAAATGGTTATTTTGACAGCCCGCGAGGGACCATGTCTCTTTAAATCGTTGAAATCTTCTGTTCTGACTCCCAGTAGAGTTTTTACCCCTTCTTTGTTACAGAGTTATTGTTATTAGTATTTTACAACTTAGTTTGTCAGGCCAATTTGCAGCAAAAAAACACTACAAGATGGTAAAAAAAAATCCCGCTTATTTTCCAAATGCTTCAGACAACTAGAAAATTTTGGCTTGGGTTTCTGAGTGCGTCTGCACCCGCACTATGAAAAACGCACGTACGTGAGAGTGAATTCAGCATTGCACCAAAAGCGTTGCAATCCCAGTGGATAAAACAGCAGGATCTGGCACCAAACGCAACAATAACGAGGCACAAGACAAAGAACTGATCTGGAGTCATTTCCCCCACTTTTACAAGCTGTAGATCAGGTCTTTAAAAATGAAGGATAAACACACCAAGTAAAACCTGGGCACCCAGCCACCCCACAGGGCTGAGCTGTAAATTTAATTCGGCAATAACAAAGGCCATGGAAAGAACTGCGTGCACCCCAGAGGCACAGCAAGACCTCACAGCCTGTTCCCAGGGCCAGACTCAAAGAGCTCCGCTGCAAAACAGCTGCGAGACGGGTGCCAGGGGGTCGGCAGGCGTGATGCATGGGCGAGCAACGTCGTCTCCTAACACAGCAAACCCGAGCGCAGTGCTGGTAAGGACCGCGCCGCGTGGAGACAGCGAACCGCTGCTGCACGCAGCCCCAAATCAAAGTGTGCTAGATGCTTTGCAGAGTAAACACAAAGACCGGGCTCAGTCCCCTGTACAAACAATCGATGGTGCAACAGAAGGCAAAGAATGAACACAAGGAGGCAGTGGAAGAAGGAAGGACAAGGGTTACAATAACAAGATGCGGCTTTGACCCGCACCCCTTGCTTCCATGCCTGTTGTTTTTGCTGGAATATTTACCTCTGCTGCACAAAGCTAGACGTTCCCAGCTCAAAGCTTTTTTTGATGTAAAGAGCTAATCTCATCAGTTAGAAGTAGGAGGACATGTGCATACGCTAGGTGTGGCTCTCCTAATATCTCCTTATGTTTGCAAAGTATTATTTTGATCCTAGATAAATATTGCTGCTTATGATATTCACATAGACTGGGCTTTCAAAAGGGCCTTGGGCTCAGCTGTGTTGCTTAATTGCTATAGCATCGTCTCATGGACAGCATGTGCATACCAAAAAAAGAAAAGGTTTTCATGCTTTTGTTCATGCTGCAGAAAAATGTGGTGTGACTGACAACAATCCAATTTGGACATTTGATGAGACAGGAGCGTTTGGTGACAGAGTCACAGGGAAGCTGTTTGGATACTGGCCAGGGGAGCTTTCCCAGGTAGTTATTTGCCTGACCTGGGTGCTCTGGTGGAAAAAATGTCAGATGAGGCCCCAAGATCTGATTGCAAATTGCCCACGTTGGAGTGCTGAGACAGAAGCTGGTGACAACGCAAACCCCAGACGTTTCTCCTCTGACCTTATCTCCAGCCTTTCCCAAATCAGCAGTGACCAGAGGAGTTCCAGGGAGACAGAAGAGATGAGCATAACACTGCCAACACAGAGTCCACCCGGATCTATCAATGCTTCCATGCCTTTGCTTGACTAGGTCCCTCATGGAGGCCACCACAGAAAAGACTTAACGTTCACACCAAGGGTCATGAGAGGAGGCAGCCAGATGCCATGACTGTACTGCGAGCTGCGTATAGGAACACAGAGCACTGCAGAGAAGATACCAAGGGCAAGCCTGGACGTGACAGCATCTCAGAGCAAAATGAGATAGGATCATCAGCCACCATTCGTTATTTACTGCTTGCACTTGGCTACTGGCCTGGAAGTGATTTCAGAGCCCAGAGAAGAAAGACTGCAGCATCCCTAGAAATCCTCTAAAAGCATATCAGCTCCTTTGCTTCATAAGCAGTTACTAGTAAGAACTGCCTCTTGGATTGTCCTGGTATATCGGCGAAGACTTTCCAGAGCATAATTAGATTTCCTCCCTGCTGTAGTTACAGGACTATTGTCTGCTGTTGCAGGTGCTCTATAAATTTGGCCTGGGATTTATTTGAAGCTGCCCAAGATGAGATATCTGCCCATGGGCTACTCCAGTGGGAAGTGGTCCAACAAAATCATTTCCCTTCGTGATGCCAGCTCTGGATTCTCACCTGAAAGAGGTCCAGGGCACACCAGGATGGGATTGTCACATTCCCGCCAGACCATGGTTTCCAGTGACAAACACAATCCTAGCACATCCTGCCTCATAACACAGAGACCAGCTCAGCATTAGGGACACTCCAGGAGATGCCATTACGGAATTGTCCAAGTCACACTCATGTTGTGTTCCTCTGCACACTCAGTTGAAGCAGAGTCCAGAGACTAATTTTGACCTGCCATGCACCACACATCTTGGCCTGCTGTCAGAAGCCCAGTTGCACAGCTCTCCACAAACAAACTGCTGAGAAAACATCGTTATCACGTACACCACAGCCACCAGCCTGGCGAGTCCCTGCAGCTGCAACAAGTGCCAAGACTTTTTTCCCCAAGAGCAAACAGCAAACAGCCCTCAGGAATCCCAGACCCTGGAGACAAGGGAGAAAGTCTGGAGAAAGGAATACTTTCCCTTGGTTGAGGAGGATCAGGTTAGAGATCATTTAGGCAAACTTGACACCCACAAATCCATGGGTCCCAATGGGATGCACCCAYGAGTGCTGAGGGAGCTGGCAGATGTTATTGCTAGGCCACTCTCCATCATCTTTGAAAGGTCATGGAGAAYGGGAGAGGTGCCTGAGCGCTGGAAGAAAGCCAATGTCACTCCTGTCTTCAGAAAGGGCAAGGAGGAGGACCCAGGGAACTACAGGCCAGTCAGCCTCACCTCCGTTCCTGGAAAGGTGATGGAGCARCTCATCTTGGAGGCCATCTCCAAGCATGTGGAGGAAAAGAAGGTGATCAGGAGTAGTCAGCATGGCTTCACCAAGGGGAAATCATGCTTAACCAATCTGATAGCCTTCTATGATGGAATGACTGGCTGGGTAGATGAGGGGAGAGCAGTGGATGTTGTCTACCTAGACTTCAGCAAGGCTTTTGACACTGTCTCCCATAACATCCTCATAGACAAGCTCAGGAAGTGTGGGCTAGATGAGTGGACAGTGAGGTGGCTTGAGAACTGGCTGAATGGCAGAGCT
>NW_020450621.1:1859125-1944225 GCF_003343035.1 Apteryx rowi
GGGAGGAATAACCCCATGCCCCAGGACAGGTTGGGGGTCGACCTGCTGGAAAGCAGCTCTGCCAAGAAGGACCTGGGAGTGCTGGTGGACACCAAGTTAAGCATGAGGCAGCAATGTGCCCTTGTGGCCAAGAAGGCCAATGGTACCCTGGGGTGCATCAGGAAGAGTGTTGCCAGCAGGTCGAGGGAGGTGATCCTCCCCCTCTMCTCAGCCCTGCTGAGGCCACATCTGGAGTACTGYGTCCAGTTCTGGGCTCCCCAGTACAAGAGGGATGTGGCACTACTGGAGCAAGTGCAGCAAAGGGCCACAAAGATGATTAGGGRAGTGGAGCATCTCTCTTATGAGGAAAGGCTGAGAGAGCTGGGCCTGTTCAGCCTGGAGAAGAGAAGGCTGAGAGGGAGTTTTATTAATGTATACAGATATTTTAAGGGAGGGTGTCAAGAGGATGGGACCAGACTCTTTTCAGTGGTGCTGAGCGACAGGACGCGAGGCAATGGGCACAAACTGAAACACAGGCAGTTCCATCTGAACAKGAGGAAAAACTTCTTCCCTGTGAGGGTGACAGAGCACTGGAACAGGTTGCCCAGAGAGGTTGTGGAGTCTCCTTCTCTGAGAATATTCAAAACCTGCCTCGACGCGATCCTGTGCAATGTGCTCTAGGTGACCCTGCTTGAGCAGGGGGGTTGGCTAGATGATCTCCAGAGGTCCCTTCCAACTTCAACCATTCTGTGATTATGTGATTCTGTAATTTCCTCTAGTCTCTGCTTCCAACACGTTTTCTTCCCCAACAGTCTTTGCTTTGAGCCTTTCACTGAGCAGGTCTTTCTGGATTCCTGCTCCCTCCGGGTGCAAGTCTTGCTATCCATCCTTGTCCACAGGTGCACAGTGAGAAGAGGCAATCAGGTTGTGCAAGGCTCTCCACTTGCACCCCATCCCTTGCTCTTGTAGGGTTTCACAAACTAAGTACACTCCTGAACTCATTGATTCCCTTTCCTGGGGTAACAATAAACAAATGTCAAGCAGAGACAGATCCTGCCTGAAGTAGCAAGATCAGGAAGTGTCTAATAGCAATGATTACAAGACTTAACTGCCAAGGGCATCAGGGCACCTAGTCTCATCAGGTGCATCTATGAAACAATCTCAGCATCCACCTTCATTTGGGGCAGTCAGGAGCATCTGAGCTGAGAGCCAGCTCCTATAGCACAGAGTTCTCAAAAAACTCAGCCTGCAGTGCTGAATTTGACACCTTCATTTTAAAGTGCTAGCCCTGGAATAAAATCACCCACCTGGATATTTTCCAAAGAGGGCCTACTATAGTATATAGACTGGGACGGTAAAAAACACTCTACGTTAACTTAACCTTTTTCCTACAGAAATGAAACTCATCCCATCCACAAAACCCTGTCCACAAAAGAAGCACTGATCAAAGATTTTTACTGTCATCAAGGAAACGGCATCTAAACAGAATAATTTAGGAGTCTTATCCAACTCTCATGAGCAATGGACGATGCTCCAGCAGCATCCACCCAACCTGGCAGGCAGCAACAGTCTACAACTTGTCATGTAGGAATGCAACATTAAGGGTCTCCGCCTTGCTCGCTGGAAGAGCCTGTGCTGTGCAGCTCCCTTTAGGAAGGGGGCCAAGAAGCACTCCTATTCAAGGTGAATAAAAGCCTGCCAGCCTTTATAACCAGCAAGGTGAGGTCAAACCTGTTTGGGCTTGCAAAGCAAAGGCAGCTTCAGAACAGACTGCAACTTCCTAATTTCAGACCTGACCAGATTTTGTCCTATTAAAGTCAAGTGGAGTTCGTTTGAGGCCAACCTCATTTTTGAGACACATGAATATAYGTGCAGGCATTATGTTTTACAAGGATACCAATTTTACACCTGTAGCTGTTCTTCCTGGAAACGCATTGCCTGACAGATCTTCACAAACCTCTTCGATGCTGAAACCTCTCCTGTCTGCTCAAGACAGTCAGCCTAGCCACTTCATAACGATACTCCAGTCCTACTCTTTGGCATTTCTGGACATCCTCTGAATCTTTCCCAGAGTCCTGGGGCTTCAGATCCCAGCACAAAGACCCAGTCTCCAGGTTTCCGTACACTGTGTGCATAGGACCATGCCTGCAGCTTTCCAGAAGCTGGAGGACATATTCTTCACACTCTTCAAGCTAATGTCAAGGGAAATCACTACACAATGTCCTCCAGATCCTCTGGGGCAACTTGTGATTGAATGTGAAAACCAAGAGCAGTGTCTGAGCTTAGGTCCGTGCAGGAACTGCAAGAGTTTCCAACACTAGAACACAAGATACCAGAGAAGGAAAGTTTCTCATACCCTTCTCACAACCATACAAAGGCTCACCACCGCTTTGCCCACAAGCCCCCCAGAGCAGAATCATTTCTTAGATGCATCCTAGTATTTGCAAATTCGTTCAGTCCAGAATCAAATCCTAAATCCCTCTTTGGACACAGGGGGGACACCATTCCTGTCCAGCCTGAACTGTGTTCAAGTGCCTTGCTGGAACAGCAACAGCCAGACCAGAGCCATGGACTGACTCAAGTCCCTTCATGCTGATTTAGAGATGCAAAGCTCCAGCCAGCTCAGTCTAACCAGACTACTAAATCAGATTCACAACATTTTTTTGGACACCACAGAAACATGCTGTAGAGAATTAAGCTGAAAAGACTCCGCAAACAATGATTCTTTGTGAGCCAGTGAATAAAAATGGGTAGTATCAGAGCTTTACAATAAAAGTCATCAAGAAGAAATAAATTGCTACATTTCAAATGAAAAATTGGGGTACGCACAGCCAGTTTTGAATCCAAATCAAATACTTAAACTTCAAGACACTGACAGTCAAAGGTCTGAATTTTTCCATTTCCAAAAAAGCAGCAATTAACAATACCATGAGCTTTGCAGGCAAAAAGGGAGACTGTGTTCATGAGCAGAGAGATATACAGAAGTAAAATTATGCAGTGAACACAACTTTACATTATTAACTTATCAGAACATTAAAAACATGCTAAATTTTGTTCAGGCCAAAACTGAATTGAATACAACTTTCCCCAATTTTCGGGTTTTGTTATCAAGTTACTACAAATTAGCGCTCTAGGCTGCTCTGCTGCATACTCTCCACCACGTTATGTTTCATTTTCAGATTTTCTTTGTACATCTTCTTACAGATTTGAAAGAAAACCATAAACAAAGATCTGCTGCTAAAAACCTTGGTCAATAAACATTTCTCTTGTCATCTGCAAGTCTCTACTGACGGCACACTAGGGAGCTGGTAGCAGGGAAATAGTAAGGTAACAGCCACTGTTTATTTTATTTTATTTTCTCCTAGTACAGGTAAAGATATTCAGTGTAATAAAATGGAAAGAAAGAGACAGCTTCCCAAGAGAAAGGAGGGAGGGCTGCTTTTTATGAGAGACATTTAAGTCATAAAGCACCCAATGCTTTGCTTCATGCTACAGCTCTTGTGAGTTTTACTTCTAAGAGAGTTGCTGGCAGTGGGACAATTTTCACACTCTTATATTTAGAGAGACTTGCCTGAAAAATAGCCAAAGCTGTCACTTATAAATCAGGTTGCTCTGACCGTGCCCAGAACAAGTAGTAAAAGCAAATGAGGGGGAAATGAAATTACACGCTGCAAAGAGAACTCTGTGAAATAATAAGCCTTTTATTTTGTATTTTTAAAAGCTCACAATAATTACAGCTATTTTTTTCTTCTGTTCTTTCATTTGTTTTTAAGCCAGGACCTGGTGACAGACTCTAGGCCCCCAAACTCTAGTTCCTATTCATTTGACTTTGGCCATGTGGTTTCCATATGCTCAGTTGGGGCATGCTAACTCTTGGGAGTCGCTGGTCTCCCAAAACCAGGGTGGAGAAGGAAGAAGCAGCAGCTCTTCAGTTTACTCTGGGGTCAGGAACCAGCCCAGTGCAAGCACGTCCCTTCCAACTGACTTGCAAGGCATAGGTATTCCCACAGCACGAGGCCAGTCCATAGCGTGCACTGAAATCAGTGGAAAGTATCTTCTTGGGCTTTGGATGGAGATCATGATGCCTTTCACTGACATGAGATTTTTCCACTGAATGGGAGCATCTGTTTTTCTATGGCCAAACCCTCATGTGGTGCTGAAAAATGTTGATATGAAGCTGGAAAGACATCATGACCATCCTTGTAGACCTGGATTTCCCTAACTAGATAAGCATCTTGTTTTCATCAATGTGTGCTCTGGCTCCTTTGCCAGCAGGGGCTAACCTAAAGCCCACTATAACAACAGCAAGACTCATCCTAGGTTAATAGGTTTCTAAGGATAAGGAAGACATTTCCATCATATCAGATTTTCCACACTGGAAGGAGTCACTGATCTGAGCAGACTTTGAACTCTGCAGTTTTATTCCCCAGCCTTCACTCTGCCTTTTTAGTCCTGTGCTGTTTCTCAGCCACTGCATCCTCAAAGCTTGCCTCTTCTCTGCTCCACGTCCCAGGGATGGGACCTGCGTGAGTCCCTGCACAAGAGCTCACAAACACTGTCCACTGTGATGTGTGCAGCACAAGAGCAGAAGGGGTAGACTGAATGGAAAGATGAAATCCCCGAACAGCGCACTGATGTTTAAGGTAAAACATGGCCCCAGCCTCTTGGTGGAAGAGATCTGCAAGATGCGCAAGATGCATTACGAGTGCATTATGCATTGCAACTGCGCTAGGCCAGATGGTATTTTACTGACAGGTAATAGACCAATCTGCAAAGGGGCATATCTTAATGCTGCATCTTATTATCTCTTAGCTTAGCCTATGTTACTGGGGAATTTTCAGAACATGAATTTCTTCCCTTCAAGGTTCCTATGCAAAGATTTTTCAGCAACATAGAGAAATGAATTGTATTTTGCCAGAAAAGAAGCCAACTTCAGACCTTACCAGTCCTACACAACTCAGCAGCAGCTCGCTCTTGTCTTCAGTGGGGTTTTAATTTGACCCTCAGTGACAAGCCAGATGGAACAGCAACTGTGAAAAGAACTGCTGGAAACTGAACAAAGCTGATGAAAGGATAAGAGCAACAAAACTAGCCTTTATTCATTCATCTGATTTTACTGCTTGAAATTCTCCATAAACTGCTTCCAACCCAAACTCCTCCCCATACATGTCAATCGGGAAGCTGTGCAATAAGGACGGAAAGAGCTCATCACCGGCTCGGAAAGGGAAAGCAGAGGAAGAAATCAACAGAGTAGGTCGCAAAGAGGATTTGGGAACCTGGGATCCCCATGCTGGATCCTGGCGAAGGGAAAAAACCCTGCCTGCTACAGAAAACTCTGGGTGCCAAGAACACAATGAAAAAAACTAACAGAAGAAACATAGCTTAGTAAATATTTTCTTTCTTTATCTGTTTATTCCTAGATTGACCTACCCTAATAGTCAGTGAGGTCAAAGGATGCCTGTCCTTTGCCTCCAAAGGGCTTCAGGTCATGCAAAAGTTGAACCACTGCGTAAACTATGACAACACAAGAGCAATTAGCCAAGATCCTGCCCCAGGCCAGCAGATACAATCACATCACCCCAAATGCTTCTGAAAGGTGCCAAGGTGAGGAGGCAATGCATGAACTTGCATGGATCACATCCCTTCCCCAGCTTCACCTTTCAGGAGAGCTGCCTTGCCAAGCTCTGCCTTAACCCCAGTATCTGCATTCAGTTAGCAGGACCAGATCCCTACCCTAATGGGCCATGAATTCTGAAAATTGACAGTGGGACATAAAAGAAACCAGAAGTTAGCATTCCTCCGACAGCAGTAATTCATAGGCACTGTATCCTCCGAGTTTTACAGAACATGTTTTACAATACACCCAGTGATATATTAGGTTACATGGTTAAGAAGGGGAACAGGAACATTGAATAGTACACGTGTGCAGTGCAGCTGAATGAACAATAACCACAGGAACGCTGCTGGCAATGCATTTTAGGATCTGATTTATTTTTACTTCTCAGACACAACACTTTCTTTTTGCTTTTAATTTTTCTTCTTAAAAAGGGGAGAAATGGGGAGGCAGCATGTTGGAAAAAAATAAGAAACCGGTCTCCAGGAGAGAGTCTTTCGCATTACATCTGAGAAGCTCTAGTCTGTATATACAAACAAGAATTAAAATAGAAGGGGTGGTTTCTCAACATGGCACAGATTGCAGCAGCTATTAATTTGACAGTCACTTCCACCAGGGGAACATCTGACCCCAGACTGTTGGGAACCCAAAGCAGGATGGATGATACCCGGGCAAGGGCAGAAAGAGACACTGGGCCAGACTGGTGTCAATCAGGACAGTTCAGCGGCTTACCTGGAGTTATGCTCATTTCTGTAAGTGAGAATTTGGCCCCATACTATCAAACAAGCAACAGGCCTGTGAATCAAGAGCTGAGAAACTGTTCATTTTCTCCCCAAAAGACTTTAGTTGCCTTTCTTGCTCCCCAAGACGTTCTGGCCTACCTTCCTCCAGCTAGACCTGCATCTTTCCACCTGCATCCCTGTTCCCAGCAGCAAAGCTTTCACCAGCCGCACTGAGCACAGGCCGCACAACTCAGCTGCCTTTGGGATAYCGATTTCAGCAAGCTTTGACCTGGCCCTCAGTGCATCCCACAGCCCTTCAGCCCAGCCTCCAGCACAAACCCTGCCGGTGGGGAAAGAGCCAGCCAGGCTGTCCATCCTGCAGGCACACAGCCCTGTGTCCCAGCAAGGGGAAATACCAAGCTGGGGGAGCAGCCTCAGAGCACAGATATTCAGGGGAAAGTGCTTGTTTATGTGAAAAGACAAGGAGGCAAATAGTTGACATTAAGATTTCAGGGAGGCAGTGGGACTGGCTATTTCTTTCAGTCCTCGCACAAAGGGATCTTTTTTGTCTCACTGTAAAACAGAAACTATATTGATGGCCAGGGAAGGGTCTGTGGAATTTCTGTGGATTTTTTTCCCCTCAGAGGCACAATGGCCTGTGCTCCAAAACGACAGACAAAGTAGGATGCAAAGGACAAGATATTCGTATGTGGCTCCRCATCCGCCTCTGAACTGCTTTCGGTCCCCCCACTGCCACCCTCCTCAAACCTTTTGCCTCTGAAAAGCCACTGCTGCTTCTCAGTCCTGATGAAGAAGTCAGGGGACCGCAGACTAGAGAGGCACCATGCACAGAGGTGTGAGCTGAGCTGCACCTCCAGTGATCATCCCAGCAGGGAGCAGCATGCTTTCACCCAAGAGCCAAGCATGGTCCTGGTTTGGAAGGGATGGGTACAGTCCCCATCCCTCCCCTCCCCTGCACACTACATGGGGTAAAGCAAGGACCAGAATATGGTCCCTGGAGTCTCCAGGTGCCCCAGGTGTCTGCCAGCCTGTGGTCCTGGCTGCTTCTCTGACCCCCATCCTCTCCTTATCCCCTGCTGCTGCCCAGCAGCCAGCCTCTCCAGATGCATTTAGCCCTTGCTCCAGCACCCAGCATCCAGGTGCTGCAGAGATCACATAGCCTTTGCAGCCAAGCCTAGAGACAGTGCAAATACAGCCAGTTTTGTTTTCTGAGCCGTTTTGACGTTTGGACTCCTACTCCCACACCGACAGGCACCCTACTGCTAATCTCCAGTCTGTCACCTTGCACCTCATTGATAACTCATGTTCTGAGCCCAGGGCTTCAGGGCCCTTCACTTCACTTCTTCAGGGCCCAGACAGGCTGTCTTGGCCTCATCATCCCATGCGAGTCTCCTCCAACTTCAGCCATTCCAAAGAGGGGCATCCAGCCCACACCAGCCTCCTGGACTCCTGCTGGGGCCACAGCCAGAGGCCAGCATCTCCAGGCAGTGACACATCTTGCCTCACCAAACCTCTTCACAGGCCAGGATGAGTTCACCTCCCTCACTGGCCCAAGAAAGGGAGCCAGAACTTGTTCAGACCGATGCTACCCAAACACAGTTCAAGTAAATAAAGATGATSCCACCTGTGCATTTAACATCATCTCCTCTACATTGCCCGCATTCTTACTTCAACTAAATATCAGCRAGTGCTATCCTTAGCCATCTCCCTTAGCGCATACTTATCCCGTCTGTCCTTGCCTCTGCTTCAGCATTCCCCGCAGAGCGCCTCCAGATCAGCCCATCTCCTCTCCCGCTGCTTGATCTCTCCTGTCTCAGAGAGTTCCCAGAATATACATGCTGCCACCTTCACTGGTGCTTTGTCTGACAGGGTTGAAGAAGCCTGACAGTGCTGTCTGGTGGAAGTGTTACACAATTTGAAATACAGTTTTGCCCTCAAATATTTCCTGCACCAGTGTCCACAAGCCTTAATCCTTCCCAACCCCAAAACAGCCAGCCAAGAGAAGCTATGGATAGGGTGGCTATACAACATAGTGGAGTTCTTCTCCCATTCACTCATCTTTGCAAAGGTACAGAGATTTTTCCATGCCCACAAAGGTACATGGATATATCTGTTAACTGACCCTCAGTGAACTCCTGACATCTCAAAGAGTAAGAGTTTGATATAACTTGGCTGAGAAGAAAGACCCCACCACACCACTCTCCTGAAGCTTCTTAGACTCCAAAGACCCCTTCCATTCATGGATGATAGGAATAACTTGTACTTCGCAGGCAGCCAAACTGCTGCCAGCCCTACTGGAAGGCAATCAGGACTGGGAAGATGACTGATATCTGCCATCAGCAACAGATTGATGCCTTTGCACAAGCAAAGCACCCGAGAAGACACAGCAGGCACTGTTGGCTGCCTCAGTGTGTTGCTTCCGGCACAAGACTGGAGATGAGCATCCTTTTACCAGCAGTGCTCAGTGCAACCCTGCTATTATGGGAATTCCCCCAGCTCACCCACTCTCCAGTGAGGGCAAAACAGAGACCTTTGAAGTCCATTTTGAGATCTGCTGCATTTTTCCCCTGCTGAACATGTACAGCACACAGCCAGCATGTTAAGGTCATTTTAGGACAGCCTTTGTACAAAAGGCTGAAGACACATGGAAAATAAAAACACCATTCTTATGCAGTGAGCGTTCATCATGATCCCAGTGCCAACAGAAAGTGAGTAATCCAGTCTCAGTGTGACACAAATGGGGATTACAGATAGCAGAAACACTGAAATGCATTGTGCTTGAAGCAGAAGGAATCGTAATACTGGAGCGATTGGCAAAAGGCTGCTTGATGACCTGGAGTTTTGCTCACTCGGTTAAAGCTGGTAAAGTTAGCAGAGGAGTTCGCAGAATAATATTTTCCCAGTTAACTGTGAGACTCTGGGGGAGGAAAGCAAAAATATTGAGCATATCTGCAGACATGTCTGCCCAAGAGGCATTTAACAGATGAACCCAGTCCCAGCCACATGGAGACTGAGCACTGTAATTCCCTTCTCATGGGTGAGTTGGATGGACAGACAGCACAGCCTACCCCAGCTCACACGCTGGGGCTCCGACCAGCCCGCTCCAGAGTCACACATGCTTTATTTCTGCTTTCCCTCATGGATATTAGCTTCAGTCAATTCACTTTTCACTCCCTTGATTGCCCCTCTGAAAACAAGCTCAGAGAGAAAAGCCTCCTCCTCTGAGGGGGAAGAGGGGCCTCTGAGCTCAGATGAACTGCCCTTTCAGGTCCCCAACATCTGGCATTAAGCCATCACTTTGCTGGGTTTTACGTGTTTCGTCCCTTAGAGGCACCATGTATCTTCAGGGAGGACTTAACCTCTTTGTRCATCAGGAACAAGATCATGAAAAATAAGTGGCTGCACAATTTCCACTTGGTGCAAAAGAGGAAGTGGTGCCGCGGGCTGAACAATGGGCGCTTTGTGAGCCTGGGGAATGAGCAAGGAAAACACAACAAAGCATCAAAAATTACACGCTAAACTGGCAGGATGGTTCAAACAGATCAGATTGTTCATCCTCCACTTCCCGGAGGCCCCTGCAAGAAATGCTGGCATTGCCACTTCAAATGAGTGCTTAGCTTGAAGAAAACGGGCTTTAAACTTCCAAGAATGCTCTACTGGGTTGGAGCTCTCCTTCCTAATTCCCAGTTTGAGTTTCCTTAATAAATCCCAGATTGCTTAACTTCCATAACACTGCTGTATGAATTCGGGCAGTCTTTAACCCTTTGGGTCCCAAAACAATCAGCGAACCACCTCCCTTTTCCTTTTTGTTTGCCTTGAGTGCCTTTTTCAGGATGAGCTGCACACTAGGGAAGGGGGCCAAATACCACAGACGTTCAGGCTTTGGGTATCTATCCCATCCAGGCAAAGCAGGTACCAAATTCAATACTCCTGCAATACAGTACACCTTACGCTAACCCGCTGCTGATGCTAATGACTGTACAAAGCACAGGGCTATGGGGAACGAGCGCAAGAACTCTGGGTCTGTCTTCTGCATCCTGTAACACCAGGCGACCATGCCATAGCTTCAAAGAGCATTGGTTCATGCACAGCCTATCTAAAAAATATTGTAATGCAAATGGAGGGAACAGCAAGCTCAGGTAGCTAACTTCACGGACACACAGAGTGCCTGTTTGGAAGTGTGGTTACTGCACATTGAACCTAGTAACCAAACAGTAAAGCCAAGAAATATTTTTCATAGAGAAAAATCTGTGTCAGAAATGGACATTTTAGAACAATTGGCAATCTCACCAACACAAAGATGTTTGTGCAATCAAGTTGGTAATTTTTTTTGCTTCCCCAGAAGTGCCTTCTTAAAAGAAAAAACAGAAAACTAGAGAAGTTTCCAAAGACRAAAGTTTGATTTCAGCTAAGAGAACAGAAATCAAAAGCAGACCAACAATCCACCCCATGTCCAATGTTTTTATGACACACCTGTTTCTGTGGCAGGGCTTTGATGTGGCCAGCACCATATCCCATCATCTTTGACTTCCCTACTGCACATTCCAGATGAGCTACCTGGAATCACTTCTTGGCATGAGAAACTTAGCTTTGATCCCTGAAAAGTAGAAATATCTTTGAAGTCTCAGTTGTGGGTGTTTTAAAAAAAAAAACAAAGAAAAAAAACCCAGCTCTCCACTCTGCATACAGTTGTATTTCTCTTTTGGAGACATCGCAAAGGGTCTTCAGCAGTGGAGRTCTCAGGGCTTTGCCTTGCCCTCTTTCATGTGCTTGGTTTATGCACAGCTGTTTTCTAGGGGAGAGGCAACAACAGTCTTGGGAGACGCTCATCTTTGTAGCTCCTTCTGAGACCCTGTTTCCTTGTCCTCATGTGTTTGGAAGCTACAGACCCGGAAGAGATCCAGCAGGCAGTTTCCCTCAGACAAGGCGACATGCAGTTCACAGCTCAGGGAAGGAGTGAAAGGCACTGCAGCACTGAGGCTGACTCCTCTGCCTATGAACATCTGACTGCCCTTCACCAACAGCCATAAACATCTCCAAAACCTGTACAGAGATACAGACTCCTCCATGCTTTCTCCTCYGGTTCAGACTTCCCTCTGATCATCCCTGGTGCTTCCACTACTGGTTGGACCAACACAATGGGCTTTACCTGGAGGAGTCTTTGGATGTCAGCTTGTAACCTCAACTCACTGAGGCCGGCTGCCAGGGAGCAGGCTCCTCACCTCCCCACGTCCACCAGGAACCACCAGGAAAGAGCTGCTCTTCGGAGAAGTCACCACTGCTGCCCCACAGAGTGCTTGAACATCCTGAGCTAGGTCATGTCCCAAGGACACAATAACAAATCTGTCCCAGCACCAGCATCCTCCACAAGCAGCATTTCCCCACCTTGCCCCTCCTCACATCTTGTCTGATTGACCATGACACCAACAGGCTGGGGGCTTCTGTCAGTGTGTCCACTTCACCTGTACTGTGCAAAATGCACCCCACTATTATCCTGTGCATTGCAGTTTCTCAGACTGTGTACTTATTTCTGATGAGGTTTGTAGACACTCAGGTATAAATAAGTATAATAAAACCACTGCAATAGGGCCATATACCTCCATTCACAGCTAAAATAATCCTTTGGAAGCCTTACGGTCACTTTTACTCTAGAGATCAAAATAAAAACAAAGATACCTCATGTGTTTGTAAATAAATGCATTTGTAAAGACTGTATAGTTTGAGCTACACTTTTGATTCACATTGCCTGGAAATGAGCCAGCCTGGGTGGTCATTTCAGTGCAGCTTCTATTTTAACAACCCTTGCAAGACTCCCACAGCTCACACTGCCAGAGTGCTGGAGCAAGGCTGGTTGCGAGCCCTGCAAAAAGCTTAGTCACACATGTAGTTTTACCCGTATGAACATTCCCACTGAAGTCAGAGATATTATTCCCATGTGCAAAGCAACATGTGCTGAAGTCTTCATAGGTTTGGAGCCTTCAGAGTTTTCCTATTTGCTCTCCATAGCATAGAGGTGTTGCCTTTTTCTGCCAACGTGTTGTGATGCAGACAAGGAACATTCCTGTGGTAGGTTTGCTGGAAGCCCCACTGTAGATATTGTTGTTTGTTGCTTTCAAGTCCTGTGGGGCTGTGCTTTCTCATGGTGTCTTTGATTTAATACCACAAGAACGCCATGGCATGTGCCCCAGTGCTCTGCTATCTTGGAGGTGCGAGAACAGAGAACACCTCTGCCGTGGTTGGCAACTGGCCAACACGGTGGCAAGGGATGCACAGGAGAGAGAGAGATGGGGGGGGGGGGCCACCAGGCACAGTCACTGCAACCATTGTCATGGGGTGCCTTATTTTGACATCCTGAAGGCCAAGGGATTTTCCATGCTTTGGAAGACTTTCCAGAGAAGCTTTCATCTCCCAGGTCCCCAACCCCAAATTTCACACTTTTGTTTAAGCAGTAACAAGCTGATAAAAATCATTATGAGCTTTCTTGATCCAGCATCACCCTCTTGTTGTTTGGTTTCTATTTCAGGTGTCTGACACAGTGGGGATGTCAGAGCTAAATACAAGTCTTAGTACTACCAAAGTACAAGYAGTGACCGCATTTTTCCCAGTAATCATTTTCCTAAGACATTAGCCAACACGTCCTTGAAAGGATAGCCATTCCTCACTGAAAGCTGCCCAATTTAATACACTATTTTCCATCCAGATTTCTTAGGCAAACATTCCCAATATCTCCTGCAGGGCTTACACCCACCTCAGTGGCAATGCTCCAGGTCTCATACCCAGTGTCAAAACAAAGCAACGGGCCCTGGCCAGGCTGTGATGCCTGCCCTGAGCACAACTTCTGTGCAAGAGGGAGGAATAAACCCATGCACTGTTACAGGGTGGGGGCTGACCTGCTGGAAAGCAGCTCTGCAGAGAAGGACCTGGGAGTACTGGTGGACAACAAGTTGACCATGAGCCAGCAATGTGCCCTTGTGGCCAAGAAGGCCAATGGTATCCTGGGGTGCATTAGGAAGAACATCACCAGTAGGTTGAGGGAAGTGATCCTTCCCCTCTACTCAGCCCTGGTGAGGCCAGTGAAGGGCTACTAATATGATTAAGGGACTAGAGCATCTCTCATATGAGGAAAGGCTGAGAGAGCTGGGACTGCTCAGCCTGGAGAAGAGAAGACTGAGGGGGGATTTTATCAATGCATATAAGTATCTGAAGGGAGGATGTAAAGAGGATGGGGCCAGACTCTTTTCAGTGGTGCCCAGAGATAGGATGAGAGGCAATGGGCACAAACCGAAATACAAGTAGTTCCATCTGAACATGAGGAAAAACTTCTTCCCTGTGAGGGTAACAGAGCACTGGAACAAGTTGCCCAGAGAGATTGTGGAGTCTCCATCCTTGGATATGTTCAAAAGCCATCTGGATAAAGTCCTGGGCAAAGTGCTMTAGGTGACCCTACCTGAGCAGGGGGGTTGGACTAGATGACCTCTGAAGGTCCCTTCCAACCTCAATCATTCTGTGAAGAGCTCCAGCAAGCTCCAGCTAACAGCTAGCTAACAGCTAAGAGCCTCCCCACAGCAGGCTGCAAACCTCACCCAGGAAATATTCTGAGAGCCGACCCACACTGAGCTTCCTGCTGTCACAGCCATGCTGCTGGCTGTAATGAGTTTGCTAAAGTAAAACTAGCTCGGCTCTATCTGCTGATAGATATTCAACAGAATATCTGATAGATGCTCAATGTAGATATAGCATTCAACTCAGAGGAAATAAACCAAGTCCAGCAAAAACAGGTTTCTGTGTTTGCTGTAAATGATGCATTTTTCCTTGCTGAATGACTACCCTTCAGTAAAACGGCAACAAGCTAGAAGAAAACCTGTACTGCATTGCAGGCCAGTGGTAACATGAGGAAGATCAGACTGTCCTGTCCCTATTTCCCCAAAGCTCACAGACAGCAACACCAAGTCCTTTATTCAGCTGGATAACCAGGCAAGTCTTCAGCAAGGTGAAGAACTGTCTCTTGGAAAACTGGCCCATGGGGCCATGTCTCCACAGCTCCTCTGCATGGATTTAAGGAGACATCCTCTAGTCATGAAGTCCGAAGAAACACAGAATACTAGACACTGGGATGAGGTAATCAGGAAGCATCTCCATGCTATCATGCTGATTTAGTAGTCTTTCCTTAAGCATCCACTATTGGGCACTGTTCAACACAGGAGACTGGGGCAGGCAAATGGTTGGTCTGGCCCAGAACAGCTGTCACAACGTGCGCAAGGGGGACAACAGACTGTGGACCAGCCTTGCAGAGAAGCACCTTTGCTGAGAAAAGGCTTTAGTTAGTAAAATGCACAGCAGTCAGAGAAGTCCCGGGATTTACTCTATGACTAATACACATGGAGAGCACTGGTGTATCAGTCTGAGGAGTGCTGAGGCACATCAGAAGACATAGCTACATTCCCCTGTGGCTTTCAAGTCTCCTTCTGCACAAGGAGTATGTACAGTTCAGGGCTCCTTTTCCACAGGAAGCACAATCATATGGAGTTTGGTTTGCAGAGCTTGGTGCATTAAGAGGGAAAGGCTTGTGGGGCAGCTACCTCTCAAGATGACCCATCCACAAGCAGTAGAGGAGCTAAATGCTGCCCACTGTCTATACTACCAGTCCTGTTCTAGCAGCTGAGCTCCTCAGCAACATAGTCATCTGCATCACCCTCCCCTGCCCTCCCAGACATCCCGTCACTATTCAATGCCTCCAGTACTCTCATGAGCACAAAAACAAAACACACATACCACACCCCAGTGCTAGTAGTTAAAATACACCATGGTTGCTCTGCACACAGGGAGGGCTGGATTTGGGAATCAGATGAAATCATGAAAACTAAGGAAGAGACAAACCAGGCTGGCAGGGAGGGAGGGATAGCAGCTTTAAGTATTAGTCAGAAAGAGTCAAAAGTTCATGATATTCCCACAGCAGAAAAGCTCTGTAAAGGCACTGTGCTCAGGTTAAGCCCTTAAACATGAGGAGAGTTTTTCTCAGCAAGGGCTTCCCCCTCATAACGTACCACTTGCCCTCTGTCTGCCCTCACGCGCGGGAACAGAAACAGAGACAAAACTCAACCTAGTCACAAAGCAAGCCAAAACTAAACCGCAGGCAAGGTCAGCACCTTCCAGGTGGTTCTCCAGGCTGGGATCTCAGTCAATCACTACGGCCAAAGCACTCAGCAGCAGCCCATTTGGTTTCAACACCCAACGGTGCATACACAGGGTTGTGTTCCAAACCCACATTGCACCAAGCGATCCACCAGCTTCAGAAAAACTACACCACGTTTACTCTTTGCAGCTGAGTTGAAGTCCAGGACGTGCTGCGGGGAACAAGACAGCCGCTGGCTAATACTTCTACAAACTTGAGGGTTAGCTCGAAACTGATACTGGGCTGAAGACAACTCAAACCTAATTCCAGAAGAATACTAGCAAGCACCAGAGTTAATAATGATCTTGTGAAGTATGGCTTTGCAGAGGCTGTCTTGAAAGCGGTCACACTGTATAAGGAAGGACTCAGGCATAACTAGAGATGACACCAGTCTGCATTTCTCAAGTAGCAAATAGGATCAATGAAATAGCTGCTGTGGAAAATAGCATCTAGCCACGTGTATGTGCCAGCAGGATGTACTGTCCCCTTCTGGAGGTCCTTGTAGCCCCAGTGCTTCCTTTGCTGGGACCTGTTCGTGTGGACTATCTCTTCGCATGTGTCATATGCCACAAAATGCTGTTTCAGCTACAGGGAAAGCAGGATATATCCACCTCAGGCATTTTGTCCCATGTTTAACATGAAGGCTCAGGTACAAGGAGATGCTGAAACAGAACAAAAATTCAGATCCAGGCACAGATCTGACCTTTTGGTAGGGGAGCCTCTCCATAACCCCCAGAGGAATAAAAACAGTGACCTACAGAAAGAAAAGGAGCATCTTCCTCCTCACGGTGTCCCCAAGGCAACCTTACTATTTGGTTGTCAAACTGCATCCTCAGCGAATGCTGAAACAACAGAGTTTATAGCAGCATGGCAGGGAAACTTGGACCAGATCCTCAACCAGCATAAATCAGTGATGCATTAGTCAAGCCAGAGCTTTACAACAGACAAAGATCTGGCTCACACTCAGCCCTCAAGACCAGCTGCCATCAGACTAACCCAGCACAAATTAAACACAAGGTTTTTAAATCAAACCTCAGATCAAAAGTAGAGGTATGTGATTCAAGTTATAGGCACAGCTTCAAATTAATATTTGTTTTACCTTAATTACTGTGCTATTAGCCTCAGCAGTAAACTTAGCTTGATAGGCAAGATCCTGCTGTCAGCCAACACAAACTGCCTAGGAGTAATTTCTACTGAGCCTCATTCAAGTTGCCTAATACCACCAAAGCTAGCTCTATCTGGCCAATTAAGTTCAGAGCACATTTCCAAAAAAACCCACACCTCCTGGATGGGAACATGCTTCTTTCACAGAAAAGCATAGAACAAAAGTATGCAATGATTCCAAGGTGTTCACCCAGGGTATTGAAATCCGGCTTTGTCACGTAGAACAGCCATAACATTAACTTGAGTGTTGGTGGGCTTCTGACCAGCTGAGGGTTTGGCAAGCATACTATTCCTATGAGGAAGTAACAGATAGATAAATGTGACTGTTCCTGCATCCCACAGGAACCAGAAGGATGCTCTGGGCTCCCTCTCCTCCTCCCTGCACCTCCCCTATTTTGTTATCCATAATTCCAGCAGTGTTTCGCAGAGAGGAAGCATATTATYTAGAGAAGCTAAATATTTTCTCTTTATAGAGGCACACTATAAAGTGATTCAGCTGAACATAAGGGTAAGAGACAGCACATGTGTGTAGCAATCTGTAAACAAGAATAGAAAGGATGGCATGAGCTTCCCAGGATGGCTTGCATCCAGGCTTCAAATTTGGCTCGATAACCTTAGCCAAGCTCCCTGCCCTGTCTGGATCATTCAAACAGAAGTTGATGAGGAGAGCTCGAATAAGGACACCGAATGGTTCAGTGGAAACTCAAACATTGCCCCAGCACATTCATACTAACAGCTTCCAAGTGTCTGGAGAAACCCTCTCCAATGTCCACTTCAGTGGACATCCTAAACCCTAACTCTGAATGGTTTCTCAGCTTGCATGCAAAACTGTAAGGTTTAGATCTAAAGTTAAAGCAGAAAGCATCTACTTTCTCACCCAGCATCCTGGTCTGATTCACAGCTGGAACAAGTGCCAGGGTGACCAGGATGATCAGACAGCCCCATCCCATGGGTGAGAAAGCAGAAAAGAGGGAATCTGGATTTAATTTGAGGTACAACACTGAGTAACGTCCACTCCYGAGACCAGAGCTGCCAACCACAGGCAGAAAAACTTGGTTCTTGGTTTGAGCACAATCCCCACCCTGAAGCAAACACACCTCAGATCCTATAGCTCCCCCCACAACACACCCTGGAGCACCCAGTGAGACACTGTTGCAGGCTCTGGGAAAGGCCACCTTCTTCCATCCGGGTTATAGACAGAAACACCCTGTTTTGGCGCTGGCCAAGGGCTGCAGAGATGCAGGAGCACATTGGGGAGTGCAGCTGGGCTGAGCCAGGATGAGCCCAGGGCCAGGCAGGCCTGCACACCCAGCCAGCTCAACCAGGAGAGCTTATGGTGTCCCACTGGCGAGCCCAAACTGTCCCATTGCTGGTAGTGGTCATCTCCAGCAGGCATTCCACCCTCCAGAGTCCAGCATCCAGAAGGTGGGCTGAAGTGCAGCACACAAACCAGCTGCAAAGAGCTGGTCTGCTGGCCAAGGGCATTTCAATACAAACCCATCTCAGAGAGGAAGGACCCTCTTGTAGCTAAGGAGTTTCCATCAGGTGAGGAGCAAGGGATGGATCCTCTCTCTCATGGATTCCTGCAAGACTGAGAAAGTCACAAAATTCAACTTCTCTGTGCCTCTATTTCCCTGTGGTGAGAAGAAGACGACAAAGTTTTCCTCTGCCCTTTCTCCTCGCCTAGCCAGCCGACAAGTTTTTTGGAGTGAGGACTGTGTTCAGCTTACAGACTCTAATCTCCACAAGACATCTCAATCTTGCTGCAAGACAGTTTGTTTTTTTCCCCAGACTGTTCTGGAAGTAGCCAGAAGCATCTGTGCTTGCAAGTCACTATCTCTAGCAGTGGCCAAAAGAAATTTCACTGAGCAAAAGGTCAACCCTCTGTGGTTTCTAGTATTTCCCTTTCACAGGCCAGTCTTGAACCTCAAAGCACATGGCCTCATTTGCACTAGTGCAGAAGCACTGAGGTTGCAAACATCTCTGGAGATCAGCGGGTCCAACCACCTGTTCAAGCAGGGTCAACTAGGGCAGGTTGCTCACGACCATGTCCAGTTTTTGAACAACTCCAAGGATGGAGATGACTTTTCGCTTCATGAAAGGGAAGGAAACCTGTTTAGCCTAGTCATCAAAAAACAATTTAATTCATTGCACATGCAGTCATCAGCATTCAGTCATATAATCTAGGCAGAAAAGCTGCTCAGTTTCTAGATTATTTAGTCATCTGGGTCCATAAGAAAGGCTTGTCCATATCTTGCCCTTTTATTGTTTGCACATGCTGAAGATTTCAGGGCACACGTGTAACAAAAGACTTTCATATCTCTGTTGTTGAGACCACACAAACACGCACAGGGTCATGGCAGGGTACCTCAAACTCCTTAAAAGAGCACTAACCCTGAAGGTGAAGTTGTTGGATTTTCACTCCACCCTTTAATCATTAGGCAGGACTTCATGCAAAACAGACTTTTGTTCAAAAGCATTCAGAGCAGCAACCAGTCTTGACAGCAATAACAAGCTGGGCCAGATAAAAAAAAAAATCATCTGGGAGGAAAAAAAAAGTTTCAGCTAGAAGCTATTTTGCTGGAAAAAAATTTGCTTTTCAAAGCTATTGACTTTTTGTCAAAATGAAAGACTCCAACTGGAAAGCATCCATTATGTATCAAAAACCTCATCAGCCAGAAAAACAGAAAATTTGGCCCTTTAGTTAAAATGATCTCCCAAAATGGAAAAGTTTGCACTGTTTGCTTTCATTTCATCTTGAAATTCTCCTTAGCAAAGGGAACCATCTCCCAGCCAGCTTTACTGATCAGCAATTGGGCTGCTCTGCCAGCTTCACAAGAAGTGACACCACGCATCACGCAGGATGCAGTGTCAGCCCAGTCAAGTCCTGATGTGCCTTTGATCTTGGCTGCAATTTCAGGTGGCCCCAGACTGCCTCTCACAGAGCAGCACTTGGCTCCAGCTGGAGACCTGCAGAAGAGTTGGGTTCCCAAATATCTCTAAGACTCCAGGCCAGCAATGTGCTTTATAGGTGAAATCTTTGCTCCAGTGATGTCAAAGTTCTGATTTTGGCTTTAGGGGATCCAAGGTTGTAAAGTACTTGCCAGTATATCAGAAGCTAGGCCTTAATGAGCAACCTGGCTCTTTGAAATGGAGCACAAGTCAATGGACTAGCTCATCTCACCATCCAATTACCTTAAACGTGCATGTCATGAGAATCCAGCATGCACCAGCAACACGCCTCGCATTCCCCAGAGATGCCTTTCGTTTAAAGCAGGGTGCGTGCATGCGCATGTCCCTGGCTGAGAGCTGTTCTGGATGCAGCACGCAGTGTGAGCCAGGGGGCTGAAATAGCATCCATTTTTAGCAGGAAGATGCTGCAAGGCCATGACGCCCGCCTGCCACGCTAAAAATGCAAAGTGGGAATGTTCAGTATCCAGCCAAATTAGCCTTGAGAACAGAAATACCAAGTTCGGACAATTAATCTTTGCAGGGGAAAAGAACATTCTCCTGGCCTGCCCTTAGGAAACCCAGGATGACCCAGGACAGAGCTCACAGGTCTGTCACTTTTAATCAACAAACAAGAATAGAGAACAATGAGACAGGCAGAAAAGGAAATCACACATGTATGTGCCACCAAATATAACTCAGGAAGGGGCCTGCGTTTGAGTGGCGAAGCCTCTTTCACAGGCTGAAGACTTTTGCTTGCTTTATCCACATGGATTGTCACATTTATTTACTCAAAAGACTTTCTGAAGTGGTTTAGCTGCAGCAAGTTCTCGCATCTGTTTTCATTTTCCTGTACACACCACCGTAGCCTCCCCCCTTCTCCCTCCTGGAATCCGCAGTGCTTCTGTCAAAGCAGCAGTCTGCACAAGAGGATAAATGTTTTACAAGCACAGGAAAGAAAACTCCTCAAGTAGTTGTGGTTGCCGAGTTATGTTGGTTTCATATCTCCTTGGGAGCCTCCTGGAAGGACCTGAGTGAAAGAGGTCAGTTAAAAGAGCCTCTTGATGACTTTTCTTTCTTGTCAGCAGACCTTGGCCTGAGCAGAGCAGATGGATGCTGCAGACTAGGGAAATGTGTTTGGTTTTTGTTTATTTTATTTCTTTTTCTAAAAATACAGGCATGTATATCCATCAAGAACAGCACAGGAGCATGGGAGAAAAGGACCCCAAAGAAGCTTTTGTGTCTGAACAGTCACTCTAAGTGAACCTTCCCTTTGCAATCCAGGCCTGGAAATTCAGTTTTAACAAGGTAGAAACTGCTTTGGCCAACAAGAAGAGAGTCAGACCAATTAATGAAAAGGGTCATGCAAGTGTTGACATATCTACCATCTCTGATATTTTTCTGTCAATCAAGAGTTTTGCTCTACACAGGAAATTCTCTCCGTTTCTAGACCACATCTCAAGGGAGAAAAGCAACCATCACTGTGGATCCGATAGAGCCATGAAAAACCAAACCAGACCCTTCCCAGGGTTACAAGGTTGACTTGCATTCGGTTGGTAACTATGCCCACAGAACCATAAACTGGTGGATTTGCCATGAATTGAGACTCCTCTGCCATCCTGTGGGTTCCCTGCTCTCCCGCAGGGACCAGTCCTAGCTTTAACAAAGCCTTGCTTAGAACCCAGCTCTAAGGATCAAGCCATCTCTGCTTCACAGCTCTGATCCCTACGAACAAACTCAAAGCACGTAAGACCTTGACACTGCTCCTGCAAAGTTAATGACTAAACCCCCAACAACGTTAATGACACACAATAAAGCTTTTAGGGAGGTGCTTGCTCATACAACGCTACTCAGCATTCAACCACCAGCCAGAGGTTAGGCACATTCCTTGAGCAGAAGAGCATGAAGAACTTCACTAATTCCAAAGACACATTCAAAGGCCTCTGTGAATCACAACCAAGATACTCAGACTCAGGGCATCCCAGGGAGCATTAATGCTTGTCTCCTCTACAAGGTCTTCTAGTTGTAAAGCAACCTTTTTACAACCTTTAGATGGCAGCAACTTTCTGAAAGCTGTGGAAACATGTCGGTGGGAGGATAAGAGAGAAACATCAAGTATATGAAGTTTGTAGGAGATAGCTCTAGGCAAGAYGGGAGATCAGGAATAGAGCTCACACACACACCCAGACACACCCAGGCTTGGAGGATGCACAGGTAGAGCTGGCCAAGAGCAGCACACCTGACAGAGGAGCCATCTACAACCAGGTTTGTGGTGATTTCTAGGGCAACTGCAAGGGAAACTGTTAAACCATTTCTGAATACGTTTCTTTGTGGGCAGACCAATCCGTCAGCGGGACTCAGCCCTGAACCAGGCAGGTTTCACAGGGGCCACCGACCAGCTGCTCAGACAGGACACAGAGGTCCCAGCAGGATGCACATGCTGTCAGTGATGCTTCCACATCAAACATTCAGTTAAACAAGTATCCCCAAGATATTTCCTTGAAAGTTTCCTGAACTCCTCACACATTCCTGCAAGGAAACATTTATGTTATGGTTTCCATGCAAAAGCAATACCGGAGACCCCTGGACATCAGTAAAACAAATTTCCTTAAAAATACGAGCATTCATTACTGAAGGAATCACTTGCAGCATTGTTTTCCTTAAGCTGTGATCAACAAAATACTACTCTGAATTTGTGTAGCTTTCCCTCAGAATTGCAGTCTTCTGCAACGGTCAGTTCAGCCTTACAACTTCCTCTGCTTGCTAGGAAGCATTAATCAACCCCATTTTATAGGGAAGGAATGTGAGAATCGGGAGAAGATATAATCTTCCTAAGGGTGCACAGTAAAAGGGGAAGCTAAAAACAAAACCTAGCAGTTGCTGTAGCAAGCGCCTCGCAAGGCTGCACTGTCCCTGAGCTGGCAGGAAGAGTGTTTGGGATAAGATATACTCAACAGAGCAGGTTGATTCCAAAAAACAAGCACCCTCAAATTAAAATACAGGCCACTACATCCAAAATGGTTTTGTGTTCCCAACCCCAAGACATCCAGGGGCTGGATTTCAGAGGATAAGAGCTTGATGCTTAGTGAAAGTCAAGCCCTCTCAGAGATGCTGAGCAGGGTTTCCAGATTCAAGTCCCTCCTGACCCTTGGCCGCATCCAGTTTGTCACCTGCGGGACTCAACCCTAAACAAGGGACACATTCAGCTCCCCAAATCGCCCCTGGACTTCAGACACTCCAAATTCAGGGGGGCCAAATCAGAACATTTGGATTCAGTTAGTTTTCCTAATCTGCCCTGGAAAAGGCAGCCAGGACTAAAGCTGTTCCAGCTGCACATATGGCTTATAGCATGAAAGGCCCAAGTCGCTGCAGTGTCCTCTCCAGTGCGTTTCACAACAACGCTGCTCTCACTCCAAAAGGAAAGTCCTTCCAGTGCTGAGCTCCCCCTCCCCCAGTAAGGACTGATATGCCTCTTCCATAGCATTTCTTTTTCCTGTCTTCTCTTCAGTCATACCCTTTGAAACCCCTTAACTTTAATGGTAGATGGTGCTTATACACACAACAGAATAAAACAAATCCCAAATTTGTTCCGCTCAGAGAAACATCAGGCCACAGAAAACCAACTGGCTCGCACAGACACCCCTGTGTGCAGCAGAGCYGTTTCGTTGCCCCAGCTGAGCTGCGCTGCGGAGCCAGAAGTCTGGAAGAGTTTAGCTCGCCGAGGACGCAGACTCAGGGAGCAGCACTCGGAGCTGGCGCGGGAAGCCCTCCACGCTGCCGGGAGCCCCGTGCCAGCGCTGCCCCCGGTTCAGCAGGTTTGCAGCAGGGATTGGAGCCRTGCTGTAAACATGCCTGAGGTCCCCGCGTGCTCGGAGCCACTTAGTCTCACAGCTTTGGGGGAGACAAAGCTTCCTTTGGCCGGTTCTCACAGCTCCTCCTCCTGTGATATCTCTGTGCCCGGCTCAACGAGCAAGGCAGACCCGAAAGCCCAGCGCTATTCCCCTACACCCATCAGCCGGCACGGGCTGCTCTCCCATTTCAGAGYACCCCAGCACCAGCACCGCTTATTTTCCCTGGCACGGGTAGACATTCAAACATGCCTTGGATGTTCAGGTCACCAGCAAAATCAGGGTACTGCCGAYTTGTGCGCAGTGTGGCCGCTACGCACCGTGCATATGTAACACCGCGGGAACATCCCAAGGCCACCCAGGGCTATGCTGCAGCTCAGACTGCTGCAGAGTCCTTAACAGATCTTAATTAGGGCCCAGTTTCACACCTCTGAGCAAGGTGCTGTCCTCTCTGCTCAGGTATCATGGCCAGTGAGCGAGTGTGATTCAGCGTRAATAAAGTGACAGTGGAGGAGGAGGAAAAGCAGACGTCCCCTGCTCCATCACTGGTGGGAGACGGGAAACCTGTGGAGCCCAAGCAAAGACACTGCCCATCTGTGCTTTGCTTTGAGTTTGGAGTTCAAACAGATCTCAAGATTTTGCCCAAACCCTCAGTTTTTACCCAGCTCTGTAAAGTAAATGGAGATGGACCAAAGGTTAGCTCCTAAATCCACGTAACTGTCCCGAGTCCCATGAAAGCACTGTGATTCTCAGGCCCAGCACAGTGAAATATCCCTAGACAAGCTGAACCAATCCAATCTGTTTGCTAAGGGCCAGACTTGGTGCAAGAGACAACAGTAGATACATAGGCTCTCAACACACAGTAAAATATTGGCCACTCGCAATATCAACTGCAGAGCACTCACCACCTCTTTAGTAGGTGCTCTGCTGAGATTTTCCGAGGGCAGCACCCACGTTCTGCAGAAACTCACCCTGCCTGATGCAGACCAGAAAATTCCTCACCTAGCCCCATCTGGAAGCCTTGATGCAGTGGCCAGGTTGCAGCTTGCTTTTGCACGTGCCAGGAAGTTCAGAAACAGCAAACGTGGGAGCCCCAGGCACAACGTCATCGTCACTCCTAATTGACCAAACAGCTCCATCACTGAGGATGGACGCTCCGGGAGCCAGCAGCTCACGAGGCGTCAGCCAGCTGGTTATTACCACTTCCCTGGTATTTTCAAAACATGAGAGGAGAGAGGAGGAAAAATATATATATGYACATATCAAATGGCAGTTTTAATACTCCAAGTGAATCTCTTCTCAAATGGGAGCACTTGTTAATGCTGCGACAGATGCTGCTGCACCCTTTGAAAGGTCTGAGCAGACAAGTCAACCCACTCAGGCTCTGCGGAAACAGCTTTGAGGAAGCAAATTCATGCTGAGGAGAAATCACATTATCGATAGCACTTCCTCATTCATCCTGAATGCACAAAGTGTCTAAGGGGTAAGTAGAGAAGGGTCCAGAGTGGCCGGACAGATCCTCAGAAGAGTGCCCTACACTCCAGCTGGCAAACAGTCCCCCGCCTAACTGATAGCAGCCCCCAGGCTACCTTAGTTAAGCATTTGGGGAGGAAAAAAAAAAAAAAAAATCAGAGCATATCAATCAATTTCTTGGTCATGCTTCAGTTCTGCTATAGCAGAAAAACAAACCCAGAAATCCTGTTAAATGAACTTTAAAAGAATGGGTACTCCTTTCAGCTGAACCCCTCACGGCTGTGCTGAACTCCGCCAGGCCCCTGCAGAGTTTAATTCCAGCTCTGGCAAGAGCCAGACCGCAAAGGCGCAGGAGCCCGGGAGGGGAGCGAGGATCAGGATGCTGGCAGCCGGGGCCCAGTGCTTAGCCACAGGGTCACCGCTCTAACAACATCTGCTTTCTATGATCCCCTGGGCAGGACTCCAAGTTCAGAACATATACATCTGTGTCTCCATACGGGACGAGCCGTTTGTCCCCCCGGACGCCGCCGATCAGTGACCCCGGCAAAACGCGGCGAAGGCGCAGCAAAAAGCAGCTCCCTGAGAAGCACCCCTCATCCGCTGAGGAATGGCAAGTTGCAATACAAGCAGAGCAGCCACGATTCCTGCCCGTAAAGCCAAGCTGCAAAGTTCAGCCTCGCCGAGTAAAATCCAGCAGCGTCATTGGCTTTTAAGGGCATCCTTTCTCTGCGGCAGCATTCCCACAGTCCCCACRCTGTGGACAGTGTTATTCTAACCCCTTCCACCTGTGTGGCAGCAGAAACATCTGCAGGCTGATGTACGTGCATGGGGCTAAACGAACCAAGAAAAGTAAGTGGTCAACAGGGAAATGTTCCCACCCACCTCACGATGTSTGGAGTGTGACTGCACCTCGGCGAGCTGTTTGGATACCGGAGACAGCCCGGCTTTCACGGCAGGAGGGCTGGCCCCAGCCTGCGGGGCTGGAGAGTCACATGTTATCTCATACAAAGMACCGTGACCCAAAACCCGCTCCCTTCCCCGCGGCAGAGTCCAGCGCAGCAGAGGTGCTCCAGCCTGCTGCGCCCGCATGCAATAGGTCACACCTGGAAGTAACCGTGGAAGGAGGATGACTTGCACTGACCCAGAGCGATATTTGAGCCCCTTTAGGATGGCTCACACCACAGGGCCTGGTGCATGGTAGGGACACCCCAATGACCCAACTCAGGTCTGCGGCGTTTGCCAGCTCAACCGCGCTCCATTGGAAAAAAGCTGTCACGCTCCTGAGCCAGCTCACGAAGACACTTGGGCACCTCCCAGCAGGGCTGGGCTTGAGCTGTGACCCTGCCAGAGGCTGGCCAGGCACGTACTGAGCCAGGACACATGTCCCACCACCCGGGCACCTGCAACCCTGGGAAGCCACCAGCAGGCACCGAGAGGCGACTCCTGCTCTCATGGAGCAACTTGCCCTCCTYGTTTGTCTATTGCAGAGGTGGCACAAAGGAGTTTGTGTCTTGACCAAGACGCAAAGGAGTCGAGCCAGGCTCCTAATCCTACATAAAGATGGTAACCAGGGGATGAGCTGAACACCGTTATCCGCCCTTTTCATACGTCTTTTTCCTTTGTATAGCATTGAAGTGTTTCAGACACACATGCAAAAGAAACTCCCTGGCCATTTACAAAGCAATGAAAGAGCAAAGCTGTATAAAGCAACTATGTATGCCTTTTGCAGTGAAATATATTTCCTAACCTTCCTAACTTAATACCTAACCTTCTATCCAAGATATCAGTTTTTCCAGTTGGCAATGCCCTTCCCCCGCAACCCACCTTCCTCTGCCCAGGACCGCAGTCCTGCTTTTATGCCCTGGGCAGCACACACTCACCAAGAGATCACCCTCGTGCAAGGAATTTGCAACCCCTAGAGACAGAAAACATTAGAGGAGGGTCCTAAGAGYGAGACAGAGTTGCTGATCTATCGGATGTCCCACAAAAGCACAGCAAGGGACTGCAGTCGGGTCACCTGCAGCACCAGGCACCCTGGGAACCGCAAGAGCATCTGCCCTGCACATTAAGCCTGCAGCAAGGTGTGTGGCCATAGGGGCTGCTCTAAGGCACCTTCTCACCACCTAGGTTAAAAACGCGCACAGGAGCAGTTAGTCATTAGTGATTTACCAGATATATGTAAAATATATGTAACAGCAAAAAGGTAGAAGAAATCCAGGGAAATGGAACAGCAAAAAATTATCACCTAACTTGCATGTTTGCTTCCTGCATGTAAATAAGTTACACATCCATAGCACTGTTGCAGCAAGCAATTCAGAGGGAACATGCTCCGATATCTCACTCTTTTGACCGAAATCAGCCACTGGCTAATTATCCAAGAAGCTACTGAGCTGCCACGGTGCAGCAGGAAGCCAGGCTGGTTAACACAGAGCAGAAGCGAGTTTTCATAGTCCCCACACTCACCTCGTGTGTTGATAGTGACCCAGGCCTAAGGAGCAGGGGGCTGGCTTCTCCTCTGAACCATGCCGATTTACACAAAAAAGCCATTTTAATGTCACCTGCTGCAAATATTTACTCCTCGGCCCCCACTGTCAGGGTGACATTGCACAGGTAGTGAACTTGAATTCCCAGACTGAAATTAGCCACTAATGACTAATTAGCCACTAATCACACTCACTTGGGGAGACCTCTGAGGAGGGAATTTACACCTGGAGAACCACCCTGTGACAAGCGACTTACATGAGGAATCTCACTTTTTTCTGCCGATCTGTCCATAACAAGATTTCAACATATTTAAAAATTCTGGAGCATGAATCACATTTCCTCAGCAAATAGTTCCCGACTTAGGTATCAGCTGCAGAGAGCCAGGGGTGAACAGATAATTTCCTCCCAAGTCCTGGTGCGCACGAGGAGCAGGTCTGCTCCCAGAGCGAGCAAGAGAACAAGCCGACATGCGGTCAAATCTAAAGCACTTGTATCCGAATAACGGACTTGTTCACGTTTCACGTATTCACGAGTTCCCAGTGCACGACTCTCTCAGCTTGACCCACTGCAGAGTTAAAAACTTAACTTCGCTAATATTTTAGCAGTCAAGTTCAACTGTCAGTCCGGGGAGTATTTAAGCCCATAAATAAGGATTACTAAAGCCTTCATGGAAAGTGAGCATGAGGGAAATGCACGTGCTCACGGTGCATTTCTGTGGAAGGCGACATGCACACAGCCTTCAGGTTTTCTCCAAATAACTAATTCGGACAGAAATCAGGGGGAGGCTTCACCTCACCCCGGCACAGCAGGACCAAGCACCGGCGGCACGGAGCTGCGTTGTCCTCGGTGGCACTTACCTGCCAGCGAGCTCTTAAAGGTGTTAACAGGAGCAATCTCCATCTGCGTCAAGTGGTCAAATACATCCCTCCCAGAAGGCTCCAAGATTCCCTTTAAAAAAACATCCATTTTTTCCTCTTTAAACGTATGGTAGAGGCACAAAAAAAAAAAATTACAAAAAACTAAGTGGCCAAAACATTTTCTCCTATTTTTTTCCCCTTCCTCCTCAGAGGCACCCAGCCTGGGAGCAGATTGCAGGAAGCTGCTCAGCTGCCAACAAACACTGCGTTACTATAGAGATGTTACACTACAGCCACTCTCAGGGAAACACGGCTGATACCTCACACACCAGCAGCCTTCACATTGCTCCAAAAGCCATCGGAGTCAATGCAAGTCAGGCTGCAAAAGGGTTTGGATCTGGCCTCGGGTGTTACACAGGCACACACACCGAGCTCGCTGCCTCCAAACAGCATCGTGCAGATTGCAAAGCCATGCATTCAACAGTCAGAAAGCACCAGAACTATGACTGGTGAAATAACTTTAATTCCTCCACCCTGCTGCATGCTCTGCTTTCCACCAGGCTCTCAATCACCCAGGAAGCATGATTTTGCTTTATCTCCAAAAGCAAGGGTATAAAGCATGGGACTCCTTTGCAGGAGCCCTGCCTCACCCGCTCCAGGACTGGGAGGTGCTCAGGGGATGCAGCCAGGGTCTGCAGAGAGCCCTTGCTGCCCCCTCTTAGTAGCTGTCCCCTCCCTCTCCTTACAGGGCCAGCTTCCCCAGCCCCACCTCCTAATCCCCCTCTCTGGCTTTCCTTCCCCATTTCCTCCAGCACCTTTCCCCCTTCCAGCCCCAGCCCTTCCCCTCCCCATTCCTGCACCTCCCAGTCCCCCCCATTCTTGCCCCCAGCCAGGTCCCTCCTGCCCTGCCACAGCTTTCACAGCCCCCAGAGGCCAATACCCTCCCCAGGCACCTGAGCATCACTGGGTGCTTTTTCCATGGCAAAGCACCCCAAGGACCAGTTAAAGAGAAGGGCAGTAATTCAGACCCAATTACAGGTTTCACTGTCCCAGGCCTCTCACCCCTAAAGCCAGCAGCACCCACCACCTGAACCCTGCCCACTCTCTCACAACCCCCAGATCACACCACCTGCAAGGGGCTTTTAGACAGCTGTAGGTTTTCACCTTCTTTAACAAGTTTCAGCTGAATCAGCCAGCTGGTTTATAAGGTACAGGGGGAGAGGCAAGCACTTGGTGCAATGCTATAGACCTCATTTCCTTAGGAAATAAGACTAAAAAAACAGTCTAGATGGCTCCAGACATTCCTGTTATCTATATGAGTGGCCCTTGAACAGCCTCATCTGTCTATCCAGCTGTTTCTTTGTTCCCTAGTTACCTGCGTGCATTTTTCTGGGGCTGTGGACACAAGTCCTACATGTGCTCCTGCACCGGTGTTGGCACCGTTTCGCCATCCTCCTCGCGCACCAACCTCCCCAGGAACTACACACCCTCTCTCGGGAAAGTCGCCCTGCTCGCTTCAGTGCTGCGCCCCCCGTGACTCTGTCCCTGCAGCCTGCGCTGTGCGCACAGTGCAATGAATATACCCCTCCCCGGAGCACAAACAGAATACCTAAACCCAGTTAAACACCTAAAGCAGCAATTGTCCCCGTGCACACGCTGGAGTAGATCACCAAAACTGCGCAGTACCCGTTTCCCCATGGATAATGCAGGTAACGGGGTATCCAGGGGCTGCACATTCAGTGGTTACAGCACCAGCCGGGGTGTCCAAAGAACTAGGATTAAACCTTAGCATCATCCTGCAAACATGCCTGTTTTTCTGCCTGGTTGTGAAGCTTAATTAATGGCTGGAACGTATGTTAATCTGTTCAGACCAAACAGGCCTGGTTTATCAGATATATCTTATTCGCAAAAGCCTTTGAGGTTCACAACAAAAAATGAAACCCCCAAACCCATAGAGCTCTGATTTTCTGAGTCCAGCTTGCAGGGATGCAGACTGACCCGGCTGCTCCGTGCTGGCACAGGAGGGTTGTTGCACAGACACAGCTGGTTCATTTGGCTCACGGAAATGTCACACGCGTTCCTGCAGGATTCCCATTCAGCCCAGCGTTAAGCAGAATCTGCTCGTTAGACGCTGAGTACAAACCTAAAGATGGCTCAGATATTTCATGAGCCCTAGGCCTAGGCACTTTGGCTGGCAGCTGATTTTGTGGCCTTTAATAAGAATAGAAAGAGGGAGAATTTTCTTTTACAGGGAGAAAGTCACTTGAAAGAATACCATCTAGTCTTCTCGATGGCTCTTGGTTACTGGCAGTGATCAAAGCCCTCCTTTAGCTGGGGAAGGATCGCTGCTATTAAACGCTCCTACAGCGATTAAGGTCTTCCAATATATTCTGGGCCCTGTATCAGTGACTGCGGGAGAATCATTCCAGCACAAGGCTGTGCATGGATGGTGCAGAGACCTCCTGCCACCCACACCACGCTCGGGGGAAAAGCGGATAAAAGAGTAAATCCAGCCAGGGTTTTCTTACACTTTGCAGTGCCAAAGTGTAAGGGGAAGGCAAAGGCGAGCTGCGCCCCTCGGGTGCTGAGTGTCCCTTGGGTGCACGTGAAAGCTGGGGGTTGTGGCCAGCCGGCTGGTCTCCAGCAGAGACCAGGGAAGGGATGGGCTCTTGCTCTCTTTTGGAGGATTTAACCTCATTTGGTGAAGCCACGTTGTGCACAGACACCTTAGGAAGCAGCCCTAGTGCCCGGTACCCGGATGGGGCATCACTGCGCTCTCGCGAGCCAAGTGTGGTTCGAGGCCACCGGGGCAGGACTTGGGCATCCTGCCAGGCGTCTCCACGTGCAAACTGGCCTTTTTGACAGCAAGAGGGAAGAATGTCCTCAAAGATGCCCTCCAAGAAACTGCGCCAAAGCTGCTCTAGTTCAAATGCTCCTGGAAACTGCCCCAAAGCCGCCGTCGTTAGCAGCCGTGGATCCAGAAGGAGACTCCCCGCAGCCTGGCCCTGCTCAGAGGCGGAGCGGCGGCTGGAGCCCGGCCACGGGAAACGACAGCCTCCGCCAAAGGGGCTCGTTGCTGCCGCCTCTGAGCCCCTTCCAGCCAACGGGTGCCGTGGAGGCGGCTGCCCGGGTGCAGCACCCGCAGCCCGGCACCCTCCAGAGCTGTGAGCGCAGCGACCCGCTTTGCGGCGGCTGAGCCTCCCCCTCCTCTTCCCGACTCCTGCGCTGCCAGAGGGGCCGGCGAGGAGCTCCGGTYCCCCCTTGCGAGATCTCACCTGCAAGGTGAACTGCGGCAGGCATGGCGACGCCGTGGCAGATGTTGGCAGGAGGCCGTGCCGAACCCGCCCCGCGCGGCCCCTGCTCCTCGCGCCGGCCGGGTGCTGCCCCAGCGGCGGCTCCCGTGCGGTGGTGGCGGTGGCTCCCGCGTCTCCCGCACCCGGCGCTTTGCGCGGTGCCAGCGTTGTGACGCCGCGGCTCGGCCATTATGACGCTTCGGGCAGCGGGTTTTGCCTAGGGGCCACTTGGGTGGCTGCCGCCCGCGGCACCGTCGTTATTCCTTGATTTTTAGCACGTCTGACCGGTGGGAGAGCAACCTCAAGAATGTGAAGTTTCGGCAAGTACTGTGGAACAACTATCAGTAAGCCTACGAGCTAACCTCTTCTAGCCTCTAAACCTCTCTTTTATTTACCCTTTTTAACTGCCCTTATGCATAGTATTATCCATACTTGAAGCCTCAAGCGTCATCATAGCCACACTGAGCTAAACACCTCCTGTCCCAGGGAATTTATAAGCTAAATACATGTATCAAGCGGCAAGCGAGAGAAGGGAACATAATTCTCATTTTACTGGCAGGCAAACTTAACAGAAGATTAAAGGATTGGGTACACAGGGGAGTTTGCCAACAGCAGTGTAGGGAAACCATTATAACCAGGCTAGGACAAGAGCATCCGCACAGAAGCAAAACTAATATACTTCCCTGCTGCATCTCAACACGAGGACAAGAACCCTGTTGGCGCAGGGGACTGATCCTGGGTCCTAGAAACCCCACTGCCGGCCTTAAGCATTACATAAAAGCTCAGCTGATGCTTTTAATATGTCTTTGCAACCCCAGGGCTAGCGCTGGGCATGAGGGTGAAAAGCAGTCCTGCGCACTGGCCTGCCCTCTGGGTATGCCCTCCGTACACTGACTGGTATTTTGGGCATATCACCTGCCGGACCCATAGGACTCCTAAATTTTCTGCTTTTGCCTCTGTGTATTTTAAAAATACACAGAAAAATATTATGCAGATTTTGGAAGCAGGAGGCGGATTTCATGACAAATTCCTCAACCACACATTACACTGAAGAGCCACAGAGGAAAAAATGTTGCAATAGCAGAAGGAGGGACTAGCTGACCTCATAGATATTTTCTACACGGAGCATTTGGGAGCTTGCGATTCCTCCTGGAGCCTCCAGCATGCTGCTTTTGATGAACTGCAGGCAAAGAAGAGACAGTATCTGTCCGGAGCAGGCTGGGCAAGGGCCAAGTTACCGAGTGGGTCTCAACAAGTTCCCAGTCCTCTTTCACCGCTGCAAGGACCYGGATTTGTGTGCTCTGGCTTTTCTGTGCTTCCCTCCCCTGGCCGCCGCACACTGGGGTGGGACATGGAGGGACCGTGGGGTGGGCAGACCCCACCTCCCCGTCCTCCTCCCTGCGCACCGGACCCGCTTCCTCGCCCGATACAACCCCGGCTGCACCCGCTGGTCGTGCGACGGCCGGGAAGGCTCGGCCCCTGCGGCAAGTGGCTGGGCAGGCAGAACAGAAGTGTTTTATAACTGAAACGCAGAGGTATTCGTGTGAAAAGCAGCTGATTTTCACCTGCAGCAGGTGGCTGATGGCTCTCCATGGGAAGCCCAGTGTAATTCGTCACCCGACCGCACGTGGGAAGGGGAGGCAGAGGCACACAGTGTGCCTGGATTGAGCAACGCGTTTGGCAAGAAGCGGACAAGCTTGGGACGTGTGTAATGTTGCATCTCATGCCGCAAGAGCCTCAGAGGAGCGACTGCGCACGAAGGGGAGCGGTGGATCAAAACCCCGCCGGCCGCGGCAGGGCTGCGCACCGCGTTCCCGATGCGCCTCCCAGCCGTGCCGGGGGCTGCTCCCTGGGAGCGCAGCGCTCCGACGGCTCTGCTCTCCCTCGGGGTAGGATCTGTGAGTGCCGGCAGGCATCCTGTGCCAGAAAGCGCGGATATTGCCTCGTTTCCTGCAAGCCTCCCTCCCTCCGAGGGTGACTCAAGGGCCCGTGCTCCCAAAGGAAATGGTGTGCGCAGAGCGAGGCTTCTCGCGCTCCTCTTCTTCCTCAAGCGAAGGATGAAGGCTTAGCCGGCAGGGAAGGAGGGACAGCATATATTCTCCCTCCAACCCCTCGTCTTATTTAGCAGCAGAGTTTTAAACAGCATATATAGATCATATAAACACAAACTCTGGCTCCTTTTACGTCTTAGCAATTGGGACTGTGACCCAGCGCAGGGAAGGATGAGGGAAACGCCCGAGCAGGAGGCAGAGGGTGGGAGCTGCTCGAACATCTGGGAAGCTGGAACACACCGAGGTAGGAGGTGGTGCAAGACAGGGAGGATACACCGAAAAAGAGAGACAGAAAATGGCAAATTCAACCAAGCCCAGCAATTCCATCCAATACAGCCCCAGGAGCAGCGATCTGGGCCCAGCCTCTTTCGTGGGATGGCCAGTATTTTCCAGATAAGAGAAAGCCATCCCTAGGGACTGTGCCTGGGTGGTGTTCTGGCATTTCCACTTCTGTTCCCGGCCAAAAACAGGAAGCACAGAAGCTAGTACAATGGAACTTTTTTATTATTGACAGTAACATTTTCCTGGAGCATCATAAATTAAGAGAACTTCAGAGAACACAGAGAAGGCAGAGCCCTCCCTGCAAATTCAGAAGTTTCAGTGCTGAGGTCAGTTCTTCTGCTGTCCAAACCCAAACATGTCCCAGCCCTGTGCAGCAGAAGTTCTGCCAACTTGGAAAAGTGGCAACAGGGAGAAAGGAGGCTTGGGAGGGGCAATGGGCTCCTTCGAAGCTGGGGAGAAAGGAGAGGAGAGGAAAAGTGAACAGAGCTGAGAACATTGTTACACCCCCTGGAAGGATATAGCAGAAAGTTGATTGAAGGAAACAGCTCTCCTTAGGAGCCACCAAGGCAGCTGGGACTCTTCGCCCAGGCAGAGCCCACGGAGATGAGGCATGACGGCAGTCTACAAAACCAGGCCTCCATCCTACAAGAACTAGGTTGTAGTAATGAAGCCAGTAGGATGCAGGTTCAGAATAATCAAAAAGAGGTTCTTCCTCACTCAGTGCATTGTTAAACTCCTTGACACAGGATGCTGAAAGTTTATGTAGGTGTAAGGGGAGACTGGAGAAGTTCAAGGAAGAGAAATTTGTCAAGGTTAGCTCTACTCCTAGAAACCATTCCTAGCTCAGGGAGTCACTGGCCTGCAGATACACAGAGGAGATATCATCCGTGTGTGTAGTGTTCTCGTGCAGTTCCTTAAATACCTGCTTTTGGCCACTTTTGGAGAGCAGTTGTTGGGTGGTGTTTCACTCTGTTGACTGTAGAAGGAACCTAGTTCCTAATTAACTTGTCTTGGTCCAGTGCCCTTAGTTAGCTGGGAGGGCTCCAGCTCCCAGCCCCCTGTGCCTCAGTTTCCCTGGTGGTGGCACTGCCCGACCAGGTGCACCATGAGGATGAGTGTGGTGCCCTTTCAGAAACGCACACCCCCGGGGAAACCAGACCAGGCCATACTTTCTTTGGGGGAGATTTGGTGGTAGTCAGTAACATTCACCAAATCTGCTCATAAGGCGTCCTGACCTCATACCAGCTCTGTGCCCTTGGTCCTGAGTGGTGACCCACCTTCCCATCCTGTCTGAGTCGCTGCCATGGAAAGGCTCTGTCTAAGCGTATGTGCTTCTGCAGACCAGGCCCTGGCAAGCACAGGGCTCAGCTGTGCACCCAGAAGGGCAGCGGGCGAGCAGGAGGCCCTGGGGAAGCTCACCGGCACGATATACAGCTCAGCTACCTTACCAGGGCCAGGTTTCCAGGTCCCTGGCATGTTCAGGGGTTGGTGGCAGGCTCCGAAGGCACCCAGGAGAAGCCCAGCTTTGTGGTGTTCACCAAGCAGGACCCGCCATGGGCCAAGCAGGGGCCAGTTCATCCTCCGTGAGCGTTGCTGGAATTACTCCAGGGATTCATCTGGCCTGGAGGTGTCCGGCAGCTTCTGTGAACCAGGCAGTGATGCAAACAGACTCACCTGCCCTTTGGATGCAGAAGTCACCATTCTGCGGAAACACATTGACATCAAGCACTAAAAAGACTTCCAGGAGCTTGCTCTAGTTCAAATGTTCCTGGAAATGAATAATCGCTTCCTCTCTCAACTTCACTGCATTGGGAAGAGCTATTCCAAGCTTTGTCTGGAGCTGAAAAAAGAAATAAGAAGACAATACACTCTGTTACAGCTCAGAGCTGGCCTTCAGCCTGGCAGGAAGCCAAACCCATTTGTGGGCCAGTAGAAGAGAGTGCTGAGAAATGCTGGTCTGACACAGATCCGGTGTGTGCTGATAAACCTCCCCTGAATCATTTGCTCTAAAGCCCTTTCCCCCAAAAGTCAGATTCATTATACAATCTGCTGTTAGGTGCTGACCAGTCACTGCATTGCTCACCTGGGCAGTGTTCCTTTGATGTGATGCGCAAGTGAGATGTAAAAGCTTCCTGAATTTATTGTTGTTAGTAAAAGACGCTATTTCTGTGCACAGCGAGAGCAATCTGGCAAGGAAATGTCCATAAAAGTGCATTTGGCTCTGTTATTAAGCAGGCTGGTCACATGCTCTGGAATTGCTTGCTCACCTCTCAGTATAAGCATCGTATTGTACCTATCTCAGTAGGCGAGGAAAATGAGTGCTGGGGGATGATGCGGTCCAGACTCCCACAATGAAGGAAAAGCACAGCAGCAAGTGGTTTTCAGTGTGTAGAGCCCAATACTGTCCTTGTACAAATACTCACGTGATGTAGAGGCACTATTAGCCCTGTTTGCAATTTGGGGAAACTGAGGCAGGGAGCTGAGGCAGCCTAATTGCATAGAAAGGGTTGATACTGAAGCCATAATTAGAACCTGGAGATCATGCCTTGTGATCAGAKCATGCTTTTTCCAGACCTAAGACAAATAACTCTTGGTTCTTCAATTGTAGCCATTTTAAGCGAAAGAGTAAAAACAAGCAATTTTTCCAGTATCAAAAAGCTGCAAGTCAAAGGAGTCCAGCTGAGATGCATGATCCTAAAAGTACCTTTCCATCCATCCATCTATCCATCACCCATCTTCCTCCTCTCCCATTTAGTCAAAAGGCCATTCTGGGCTGGATTTACAGAAGAAGAAGACCCTGGGTCGGAGGGAAGGTCAGAGGGAACCATGCTCACAATACTGCAGCAATGTCAGCAACGTCTCCCTCCGTCACCCAGAAGCCAGGGCACAGGCTCAGGAGCAAAGATAGGTCTGAAGGGGATGGGATGCACCAGCATGTCCCCAACATCCTGCTGACTGTGGCCTCCCAGGCTGCACCTGGCCAGAGATGAAGGACAGAGTGAGACACACTTTGCTGCTGATGYCTCCTTGGCCACCATGGGCTGGTCCACGATTGATTTGGTCATTCCTCCACTGTGTCTCAGCTGCAATCAGTCTCAACCAAGGTTTATAGAGGTTACTTTTCAATTAAGTCATAAGAAAATTAGAAAGCCCTGTGCCTTGAACACACTAAAATCCCGCATCTCTGCTGTCCACAATTCACCACCCTGCTGACTGGGATCCCACTGGGAGGGTGCATTAACACCATGGTCACACAGTGACATGGTGGTGGAGCAAAAACAAGCAGCTGATGCAAAAAAGATCCTTGTATGAGTCCACACCAACCCTGGGGAGTGGTGACCCTGTGGTGAGCTCTGCAGTTAGCTGCGGGGTAGCCTGCAGTCACTAACATGGCCACGTCCCTCTAGAGGTTACCCACAGCTTGTGAATGATCGCACACCCAGCTGGAGGGATTACCTCTAATGCACTGAAAGTATTTGGAGCAACAGTGAGGATGTTTTCCTTTGGACTAGCAATGCTGAGACTGGTAAGCAACCATCATCCCTTCTAGAGTGAGGAACGCACAGTGTCTGGAGAATGGGGAGACCATGGCAGGGCTCCAGATGGCAGGAGAAGCTGACAAGTGACGGCACGAATCGCCCAAATGTCACACTGGTCACATTACAAAGCGAGGAGAGAAAAGAACAGGCCACAAATTAAAAAGCCCTACAAACCAGAATGCAAAATTCTGTCATTTGCCACAGATTTTGAAATCTAGTGAGGCTACCCTCCTGCCTGAGTTATGCTGTCAACTCAAGACCCCATCATCCCACCTGTATTCATTTCTTAACATGGAGAGCAAATCTAATGTTCAAGAAAATAAGAGAAAAAAARGCCTGGCTGGAGAGAGTGCATATTTGGCAGGTGACTGCCCATCTCATGTGCTGGTGCAGAGCCAGCCCTGGCTGGTGGCCACGCTCTCTGTACTGGGTCTGGCATGGGCACAGCAGTACCAGGGAACCTCTCCAGCAGCAGCATGTGTCCCTCCTGCTCACACCGGAGGGCATGTGAAGCCCTGCCATCGGCCTGTTCCGGACTGGCATGGCAGCAGCTTCCAGCACTGGCCCGTGCACCCCACTCTTGACCTCCATGTCCAGTTGTGCCTCATGAGGATATCTTGAGTATCTACTTCGGTTAACTGAGAGCTGGGAAGTTGCTGGAAGAGGTATAGTTTTCACTTTGTGTTTGCACCTCCTTCTTGGACACTGGAACATCATCCCCTATGCCCAAGAGACAYGAGAGGAGACACTGCAAATGTGCATATATGAAAAAGCAGCACCGTTTCAATGAAGACAGAAGTGCAGGCAACTGGAGGAGTTCCTGCTGACACCATGGAGACAGAGTGAGCCAGCACGGACATGCAGATCTCACCAGTGATTTCCTGTTCAGGAGCATTGGTCCCACAAGAGCGGGTAGGGGATAGGATGCCATGGGCCTGCTGGGTTTTGGTGGCCCTGTCCCAACCCTGACCCTGCAAAGTTAAAAAGGATGTTGGACGTGGGGGAACACAAGGTTGCAAGATGATCCAAGGACATCAAAGGAGCTTGAAGAGAAAGGAGCCGTGAGGATAAGTAACAAAGGTTCAGGGGATAACAGAAGAGCAGAGGGACCTTTTAAGGTGGAAGACTCAAGCAGTGAGTGGAGAGGGATTTGGTTATTTGGTTCCCTTGGAGGATGATGGAGGAACAGTGAGTAGAACAAGTGCTGTGTAACCTCACGTTTCTGTAATGAGCAATCTCGCACGAGTCCAGCTCCAAGGGAATGACAAAGTCATTTCATCTATTAAGTTATGGCAAATTCTCCCCGTAAATACTGATTGCAGTCCTCACCAAAATGGGAACTGTGATGTGACATGGTTCGTCCCCTGGGTACAGGGTTAAGTGAACCGCACTCATTTCCCATGTCTTTCAACAGCCATTAGGCAGCAGTTACTCAGTGCTGGAGCGTGTTATGTGTGTCTTGTGCCAAGTGAATCACGGGCTGAGGAGCAGCAAGGTTTGGCCTGCCTTAAGACAGGTGGTTGTGTCACCCAGGAAGGGAAGGAAAGATGGGAATAGCTGGCTTTGATTCCTGGCTTTCCTGGAGCTTCCAGCAAACCCCTTCCCTTCCCTGGGCTTTAGTTTCCCCAGTGCAATGGAGACTGTGTGCTTTCTAGGCAGAAGGAGACATCAGAAGTCGTTTTTGCACTCTGAAAGTGGCAAATGGAAGACTTGAGAGAAAGATCCAGTTTTTACATTAAACAGTCTACCCTTGGGGGCCTGGAAACCCTCCAAGCTCAAAGGTGCAAACCATTAACTCACTGGTAGCCTGGGTCATTCAAGGGAGACACAGGGCAGAAATATCTTTTTGAACAGAAGGAAGGAAGAGCTGGTAAAACTACAGCCCTTTTCTTYTATAGAAGTATTGCGGAAAGAGAGGAAAGGTCTTTGCTTCACAGTTAATATTGATTCCCTTGCTTTTAAAAGAGAGACAGCAGGCGGTTCAATAGTTGTACTACCTATGCCCTTGGGCTCTTTGCAATTACCTCAAGTAGACCCTAAAATATAGCCCCTGAGACATCTTCACACCTCTTCTGTAGGTGGTGAGGTGGGACAGAGCCGCCCTTCCAAGGTAGTTGTGGACACACTCTGCCGTTACAGAAGGCTGCGTTCAGCTGCACGTTTTATACCGATCCCCTCCTACCCATCACTAATTGCTGGCTTAAAAATAGTGCCCTGTTCTCAGATTTTGAGGAGGAGCTGGGCAACATGGGATACGAGCTACTCTAGCCAAGTCCTCCTGCGACCTGCATGCTTTGCATTAAACGTGACAAGGAACTAGCATCCCGCAGTGACTTCGGGCGCGCTCCCCCAGCAGCCGCGAATCCCAGCTGCCAGCGAAGTAACTTAAATCCCAGCACAAATGTATAGAGCCTTTCAAAAGCCGTAGCATTTATGGCCGCCCTGCCTGCCAAGTCCTGCAAGCGCTAAAGCAAATAAGAGCTGCCATGTGASCTGGCGTTATTAGTCCCGGGCACGTGAAGCCCGGGGGACTCTCTCCAAATCAGCCCGGGGTACAAGGCAGCCCTGTGGGCCCCGCAGGAAAGCGCCGTTGCTTTGCTTGGATCCGGGTCGCGGAGGCACTAAGCCATGTCTGTTTACCCAACATATTTTACCGTCCTGCCCCAAAAGAGTCTGTTAGAAATTGCCAGCCCGGTTAACACGGTTCGCAGAGGCGGAGGGCTTGGGCAGTAACATAACACTTCATAAACAGGGCCAGGAAACGGGCTGGCTGCGGGGCGGTGAGCGCGCGGGGCTGCCGCGGGGCTGGCAGCGCCGCACCGGAGCCACGCGGGCTCCGTGATGTGCCCGTGCAAATGCAGTGTCTTCCCGCCCGGCTGAACAGCCCCCCTGTTCCCAGCGAGGCGGCCGCACGCGGCTCCCTGCATCGCGCCCCATCCGCTGCCCCGTGGAGAGACCCACCGAGGGGCCCGGGTGCAGCGGCCGTGGGGATGCTCTCTTGCAGCCACGGCTCCACCGGCTATTTCCAGGGTTTTGCCCGTTCCCGCAGACAGAAGGATGAGACTCCATGACTGACGCGTGGCGATGGCAGAGCCCCGTGGCTCCTGCTAGGGCTGGCTGCCGATTCCCATTTCTCCCCAGCAGGAGGAAGGCATGGCGGAGGGTGTCTCAGCCCTGACCACCATCCCGATGGGTGTTCAAGAAGGGCTCTGAGCAGCGTTTCTCCATCTCCCTTGCTCCCTCCACCCCAAATCCTCCCGCCACCTTATTCACTGAAAGGAGGAGGTACAGCACAGGTCACTCGTGGGGCTGCTAAGCAAGACGGGGAAGGAAACAACCAAATGAGCGTGTAATACCAAGCCTCAGTTGTCTTAGCTTGAAGGAAAAGTATGTGACATCTCGCTAGAAATAGGTGGGATAGTTTCCTTGACTCAACGCTAAGCCGACTTCATAATTTTCTCTGCGTGGTGCTAAGAACCGGCAGGGTGGTTTTGATCAAACAGAAAAGCCGGACACAGTCCTCAGGAGCCGCTCCCCGAGCAAAGGCGATTCGGGGAGCAYGTGAGAGAAGCTCTTTCCCTGAAACCAGACCCCAGTGTCCAGATAAACCCAAGAGCATCTGAATGCTTACCTGACCCAACAGGGTGAAGCTGGCCCACATCTGTCTTTTAGGGTTGTGAACTGTATTTTGTCCTATTGCTGAATCTGAAATTTCTGTCAACGATTGGGATTGTCATGATTGTATCAAGCATTATATCTGGATGTACACTGTGTGTGTGTGTGTGTGTGTGTGTGTGTGTATCTTATTTCATGCTTTTTTTGCTCTATGCAGACCAACCCAAACTTTCAGTAACCTGGGCAATATCGGAAGGCTTTTATTTTACATACGTGGAAAAAAAAACCCTAACATTACGGAAACAAAGCTCTTTTAGGAGTGAAATAGCATATTTGTTCTTCTACCCTCTGTCTTTTTTCTGTGTCACAAAACCACAGGTCTCTTTGCAGACAGAGGAGTTTGACATGACAAAATCCCCGCAGTTATGTATCTATATCACGTGCAGCAGCTGGACACATCTGTCTTAAGATGAACTAAGCTAAAACTTTCTGGTAAAAGTGTGTGGATGTCATTTGATTGAGCCAAAGGACTGATCTGCACATTTTACTGCATATGAGCTTTTCAGAGCAGTACGCAAACATGTTCTGGCCCTGACTGATTTGCCTGGGAGTACATGGCTGAAATTATCTTGTCGAGCAGGGCCTTGTTGCTTGTTTCAAAGAAATTAAGAAAATAACTGAAACAAACTTCAAACCTTTCCCTGTATTTTGAAGCTGAGAGAAATAAAGGTCTGAATTTTGGAAAAAAAAATCCCCTATCTCAATACTCAGTACAAAAAGGAATCACTGAGCTCAAAGTCACTGAAGACGAGACGAGCGTCTGCACACGAATAACACCCAGCAGTGCTGGACAGCTTGCAACCTCCAGCTACATCTCTGGCTGCCAGAGTGTGGGAGAAGAAACCTCCCTCTATACCTCCCTGTTTCGTATATCCCTTCCCTATGCATCCATGACTAGCTGCTGTTAGAGACAGGATACTGGGCTTAATGTGACTTTGCTTTGATCTGGTATGGCTGTTTGGTGATTTTATGTATGGGTATAGAAGTATAGGTGCAGTAGCATAGGCCTAGGTATGTTTCGCTTGCCTTCTGATTTGGTGCTGTTTGAATTCATCTGAAACTTTTGGTATTTTTAGCTACAAAGTGGTATCTGGTTCTTCTGGAAATCAGATTTTTGTAGAAATTGCCCAAAATGAAAAATTATCCTTTAGCTTGACAAGAGTGTCATTTATGTAAAGCAAGAGCAATTTCTCAGGCATGCACATGTCTATACGAGGCAGAACTGGCTGGCAGTAACATCTGTGATCTGTGAAAAACATAGATGCGTGCCGTGTGGGCTCAGCAGAATGAGGCATTTCGTATCCGTGAGTGCCTTGGCGAGATTTGGTTTGCTGGGATTTGCATTGGTGAGTTATAAAAAACACTTGTAACTCCTGAAAGGTTCAGAGAGTTAGGCACAAATGATTCATTTTTCAAAAAAAAAAAGAAATCAGACTTGGAAAAGCATCTCCTCTTCTTTGCCTGGTATCCAGTTTCAAACAGTTCCCGCAGCCAACAAGAAGATGCTGCTGTCACAGCAGCTGCCGCACAATGGGGGTATTTGCAGGACAGAGTTTAACATAGTCCATAAAATATTGCCCTGCGCTGTGCATCTGATGTGCTGATGAACCTGGAGACAAGCACAGGAGTGATCTAATCTAAAATGGGCTAAAGGTACCGTAAACTTTCTCTGAAGAGAAAGACTCAATAAACTGTGATAGAAATAGATGCTGAAGTATGTAGCTGCGGAGTAGCATCTGGCCCTTCAGTTTTAGGAGCTGTACACGGCTTGAAGGACGTTCCTGTATCGTATCGCTCCTGGCTGAGTTTGCAAATTGCTGCACGGGGCATCCCTGTTGGCCGAGAGTTCAATGGATCGACGTGTTCATTCAACACGGGGATATATTTGGGGTTATGGGCAAAGCCGAGGCTGATGTTTTGCACAGATGGAGCTTTCTCTCAACCAACAGGCATGATGCCTCCGTCCGGAGTATCTACGGCCGTGGCATGTGAGGACCCAGCGATGGCATTGGCGCACATTGAACTTCATGGCAGCTCAGAGCATTCCTCTGGCACRCGCTCCGCAATGCAGATCCCAGCCTGTGCTTTTCCTTTCCATGAGCTCATGCTTCAAACCTCCTCTCCTGCTCTCCTCCCCCCAGAAGAGAGAGCAATGAGTACCAGAGCTGGGGGTGCCAGACACAGAGGTGGGAATGGCAATGGCAATGASGGGGATTTCTCCAGGCCAGCAGACAGGCCAGCCCTTCTGGCATGGTTTGGGACAGCGAGAAGGTCAGCGGGACGTGAGTGTCCAGTGCAGGGTGTTGCTTTTTCCAAACGGCTAATATTACTGCTGTATTTTGAGCTCTGAGCCTTCCAAGAAGGCTGCCCATTCCTAGCTATCTCTGGAAAAAAACTCACAAATGGATCCAAATGACAAATGTTGTGCATCATGTCTTGGGTCCCCACTCCCTACTGCACTGTTGTCCAAAGAGAGGGTTTGTATTTCATGTCTGGGCACAGATTGAAGTCCCGTGCAACATCCCAAATGGGTGTCTGATCACAAGTCACGCTTGGCTGTTTAATTCAACAACTGCAAGAAAAAGACTTAAGATTTCTCCATATCTAATCTGCCCTGAATTTACCTTGCAGAATCATCCAGCTAACCCTGGGTTTTCCTGCTGAAATAGGTTATTGTGGGGTTACAGCATTATAGTTACATAAGGGACATAGAGCACAATCCAGGAAAACTCTGTAATCCTAACTGTCTTCGGAAAATCATCCTGCAATCCCTTCTGGAGAAGAGATCGGCATCCAAAATATTTGTGGGCCAGGGCAAACACGGAGCGGCGAGGCCTCATCCAGGGGTGAGACACTCTGCTCCAGAATGATAAAAAATGCCACAGCAAAACGCACACAAATGGTTTGCTAAGGAGAAAAATCCCAGTGAGCGTGAGAAGAGGTGGGACAACTCTCGGCAGCTAGCGAGAAAGGTTCAAACTGGAGGGGGAACGGAGTAGCAGCCCCAAAGCGGGGACAGCGAGGACTGCTTACTCAGCAATGGCTCCGTTCCTGCAGAGACYCGCAGAGACCCGGGGCAGCTCGGCGCAGGCGTTGCGGAGGAGGACGCAGGCAGACTTGCTCACTCACAGTTTCCTCCTTCCTTGCTTTGACAGCGGATCTGAAGTCAGGTCGTTGAGATTGCCTCATCCTGGGAAGCAAAACGGACGCTGCGCAGGCGGCGAGGTGGGAGGGCGATAGGAAAGTAAGAATACGGCGAGAGGAGACAAGGCACTCTCGAGAGCCTGAAAGAGGAAGATGAGGGACTTAAACATTTCACCGAGAAGCCCATTAGCTGTGCGATGCAGGGAGCTGGGACTGCATTGAGATCCCCAGTTCATTTCAGATAAGAAACACTTTCAGTTGCTGCCAGATAGTAGTGGAGATTTAATTTGTTTTTGCACATCCAGTTGCCTTTCATCAGCTACCCAAACTATCGAATTCTCCTCCACTGTCCAAACCCCAGTAATATTCAGAAGGACAAACAAAACCGCCAGGAAGAATGAATCCACCACATTTTTGGAAGTTCTGGACAAAAGGTCAAACCTTTTTTTCTCTTCCTTCAGCCTTTTTTTCCCTTCAGAGGCAGCAAGCGCTCAGCGTCTGGGTGCGAGCCATGCTGGGAGGACCGCGGGCAGCATGTACCGTCCTGGAAAGTGACACCGCGGGAGGCTGGTGGCTGCGGGCTCGGAGGAGGAGATCTGCTCTCGAAGGGGTCGGCCGATGATTATTTAGCAGCGCCCGGCCCAGCGTGCTCCTTCGTTCCTCCGCTACATGGGGCAGGCGACACCGCTCTGCTCCGAACCCCGCTCGCCCCCTTGATGCTCCCACCAAGCAGGAGCCGCGCGGGAGCCCTTTCCCCCGACCACCCGCCCTCGGCCCCCCTGCGCCGGCGGGACYGGCGCCAAGGCAGGCACCTGTCCCCCGCTCCCGGCCGCGGCGGGCGAGCGTCGCGGAGCCAGGGAGCAGCCGGCGGCTGCCGCCGGGGTTTTCCGGTTCACCGGCGGAGACGATGGCCGGGTGTGGGAGCGCGGAGCCCGGAAGCGGGCTGCGGGGTGAGGAGGACAGCACGGCCGCTCCTCCACCCTCCGGCCCCCTGTGAAAGGGCAGAGGGCAGGCTTTCCAGGGTCTGTGTTTTCGGCCTCGCTCCTGAGCCGGCGCTGGGCAGGACGAGATAAGCTCATCTCCAGGAAGTCTGAGTCACCCCTGGCGATTAGGTGGGATGGGAGCCATTTAAAAGCATTTGTCTCAATGAGCGCTTCAAACCACCCCAGCGGCTCTCCTCGCGCAGAGCAAAACAACCTCCTGGTCTGCCAAGGGACAGGGGAAGTCAAGGGCCGTTTTTCCTGCCTGGGATCGATGTGGGATATGGTAAACAAGCAGCCTCTCTGGATGATTTCCTCCCCTTCTTCTTAGACTGCCTCATCCCCTCCCAGCTCGAGGCTGGGGTCAGACCCACCTCCCCGCTCCTGGCCAGGTGTTTATCTGGTGGGAGGAAGGTGCTGGTCCAGGACTAGTCACCCCATCCCAGCAGTGTTGGCTCCAAAGGGTGGGCACAGGAGAAGATTCTTTAGCAAGGCTCCTCATTCCATGATGGAAGGAACCATCGTGGACAGCGGTGGAGAAGCTGCTGTGGGGTGGAGCTGTTGCCCGTCTCCCTGAGGCCTGGGCTACACCCAAAGTTATTGCCTCAGAAATTCAGCACTTAAACTTGTCAGTGATTAAACATCACGGGTAACAAAATCCTCACCTGTGATGATGGTCAGCACAGCATGACCATGTTTGACCACGGCATTGCTGTGTGCCCATGGTCACATCAGTGTGTTGTCTCCTGCTTTGCTATTCAGGGCAAAGCCCTTGAGGCAGAGCTGTCCTTTGGCCCATGGCTGTACAGCACCTCGCATAAGGGGCTCTGGCTCAACGTCTTCAGCGCTGATCCAACCCAACCAGACAGCAATGACTTCCTTGCTGTGCAGCTACACAAACGGCCAGGTTTTCCCCAAAAGATCCCACTGCAGGGAGCGGAGTCAGGACCTTTCTTGGAAAGTCATGACGCGCCCTGACTTATCAGCATCCTAGGGGTGTGCTCGCGTTCATGGAAAGCAAAGGCACACCCGCGAGGAAACRCACAGCTCATCTCCTCCGCAAGAAGCTTCACTCTGATGTCAGGCTGGCTTTTGACATGGCTGCCCAAATTGCCTGTCCTGAGACACAAGACTGTAAAACTCTTTGGAAATCTTTTTTAACATAGCAAAATTGGGACTTTCAATGTGAGTTGAAATGTGAGTGTCTGACTGGCAGGCATGAGAGCTCAGGCCCACGGTGGAGATATCTGCTCCCGAGCCAGTCGGCCAGCCCCCATTTAGAGACAGTGGAGAGAAACAGGCTCTTCTGGATGCAGTTTGTCTTCTCCTGAGGTGGACATCTAAAATGGATCCGCATATGGGACTGGAGTGCTGTGACTCTTCTGGACTCATGTGCGTGTGAGCGCATGTGTCCAGAGAGCTGGCTCAAGTGCAGTTCAGACAGCAAAATTAGGTGGGCTAGACTTCACTATAAGGGGTACTTTTAAATTAAGTGATTAAAATTTAAATCAGTTAATTGAAACTGGTCATTCTGGTTGGTAATGATTGAATACTGTTCAACTACCAAAAAGTATATGTAACAAATTGCACATCTTAGTGATCAGCCCACACTCTGATAGCTTTGTGTTTGTGTCTAATATTTTAAATTTTCTTCAGGTATCAAGACAGTTATTATCTCCCTCCTGCAGCTGCCGTGTCCTACAGACATGCACCCATTTGCATGAGAGACATCAGCCCTTCGGTTGTGCTCTTTTGCTTTTGCCCTTTCCTCGAAGAAATGGGACATAATCCCAAGACATGTCTTTGCAGGACTCAGCGGCTGTTCATTGGACACACTTTAGGATTGCTAAATCATGTTTAAGGAAAATAGATCACAGTTGTCCTGACACACATACTTAGTGTCTCACAGGGCTGCAACCACCAGCCAGTATTTTGCTTTTTACTCAGAATGACACAGGAAAAACAGAATGTCTCACCTCTGACCTTGGAAAGGGTCATACAGATGGCTTCCAGGACCGGCAAAGTTTTAGGACATGGGATAATTCCCATGCATATTAACTCTGCTGCTTCCTCTTGTACAACTACAAGACATTCGCAGCTGCAAGTTAGAGGTCCTGCATGCTCAAGCCACAAGAGCAGAGCCAGAGAGCTTTGCCAGGAAAGGTCCAAGCTGGAATTTCCTTTGAATACATATTTAGACTACGAGAGACCTGAAGCACAGAGTTCATAGCTGGATCTGAGCATCCTCGAGGATGTGCAAAAGGTAGAGGTCAGCCGTGCTAGCCCGGGAGCGCCTGCGAGCCAGGGCAGCGGGGACGAACGCCAGTGCCGTGCCCCAGCCCCTCCAGCTCCCACCTGGCGCAGGTTCCCGACCGTTTGCAGAGCATGAGCTTCCTCCCAGAAATCATGAGCTGGGCTTAAATTCTTAACCAGGATATATTCAAACAGAGTTGATTAAGCTTGTCTTCAGAGAGCGCAGATGTGCTGTGTTTGCCCTGTCAGGCTCCCCTTTCTGCTGGCGGTGCTGGCAGGGTTGGTGATGATTATCCCCAAACTGAAGTCAGGGRCAGGCACGCTCCAGAGAAATAGGGTCTTGGGCTCTCACAGGGAGCATCACACTGAAAAGGCCTTATGGGTGGGTAAGTCCCTTGCAACCAAATTGCTTTGCACCTTGCAGGAACCTGTGGGTGAAGGCTTTGTTATACCGCATCCAGGAATCACCTGAAAGCTCCACGGAGCATGGCCACAAAATCCCTCCCACCTGACAACAGGCAGTGGCTAAGCAGGCAAGGGACAGAGCAAAGGTCATTTTAAGATGAAAAACTGCCTGATGAGAACTGCCAAAACCTCCATCCCAGCTTGCAGGGCTTACGAAAAGTGGCAGCTCCCTTGGGCTGGCTTGCTCATCCTCCCCAGCTGGAGGCTCTCGTACCTCCCCAAGGATCTGTCGGCAGACTGAGTCAAGACCTTGCCTTTGGTTCAAAAATTCAGAGCAGCCACGCTMGACCCAGCAGAGGTGAGCTGAAAATAACTGTGCTGCTGTGGAGGATGCGTGTGTATGTGTGTGTGTGTGCATGTGTGCGTGTACCCTGATGCAAGGGGTACTTGTTGGATGTGGTGTACATACCCTGTACCCCCGTGGGTATCTGTACRGTGATGCTTTTCGGTGTTTGTGAGTCTGTGCATGGCTAATGCCAGGTGGCAGCCYGTGCAGCCAGTGCTGCGCATGCTCCTCCCAGTTACGCTGTGTCCCTGCGTGTTTGCAAGCCTCCCTGTCCCAGTGCATCTTTCTCTAGATCCAACAGYGGTCAGGGCTCTGCCAGGAAGAGCTGAAACGCAAGCACAAGCACGGGGTGCACCCACAGGTGCACCCTTACTTTTCTTCTCTGAAGTCTTCACATGGCAAAGGACCATTAGAAAGCAAGGAAATTTTTGTTTCCAAAGAAATCTGCCTTAACTCAGCCAGGTCTGCGGAGCTCAAGGTGGAGACAGACAACTACGGCCAAGCTCTGAACAGTCTCTGTGGCCCCGAGCACTTGCTTGGATCAGTCACATTCCTGCTCTTTTCTGATTAGTCATTCACCGCCTGGATTTTTGCACAAATATTTGAAGGATGACTGTTCCTCCTACAAATGGCCACATTTGCCTGCAGACTTGGATGCAGATGTAGAATCCTCTTTCAGTCATTTTTGACTCTCATTTTCAGTTGACTTTTCTATTTGAGTCTGTTCTTTTTTATGATATGATTAATGCAAAATGACTAAGCAAATGTAGGGAGCTCCATAAGTGTACAAGCTTGATTTACATAATAGCAGAGACTCATAGTTCAGGTAGATGAGTTTTATGCTTTAGATATTTTTTTTAACTTCAAAGGATCAATAACACGGTATCTTTGGCTCTTCCATGGGGTTCTGATTTCCCTGTATGAAAGGATCTCACTCAGTTTAGGTCAGAAAGTAGTATAACTGTCCACTGCACTATTCCCACCCCAAGGGGAACCAGGCTGTGAACTGAATATGCCTAATGYTGATTTGCAGGTCTGTAGGGTAGGCAGTCAGGTAGGATACATCTGAGCTCTCTAGTGATCATCCATTTTAAAGAAAAAGGCTCTCTGTCCCCTGATCCTTGTCATGTCATAGAGTCATTTATTTCCCAACAAGTGGAACATCCCTGGGGAAATACAGTCTGACAATATTGCAACAAAAATTCTGCAAACTGTAATCCTTGCAGGCCTCYTTGAGGCTGCGCGAGATAAAAATGTCTCACACCTAAGAGAAATGAAATCTGATGCCTGGATAACAGGATAGTTGTTTTGTAGATATCCTAGAATCTTGTAAGAGTACTCCATGGTCTTATGGGAGCAAGGAGATGGGAAAACAGCTAAAATTAATGACAAGTCCTGTTGATATATCTGAAGCCAGAAACTTTGACATTGCCAAAAATTACACTGGGGATGTTTGTACTTGAGGACTCTCAGTGAAAAGACCACCCGAGAAGAGGGGGTTGAATCATTCACATAGAGCAAGAAGGATAAGGCAACATTGCAACACTGAGCCAGGATGAATTTGGAAGTTCATTTACAGGAAGTGGTTGCAGAAGGGGGATACACAGGACRGAAGAGGCGAGGGGTGAGGGTTTTGAAAGCATGGCCCTGCCTCTGGTAGATGGATGGGTGTCAGAGCACTGAAATGTCACCAAGCAGGTGACAACTATTCCCCGCTCACCACCCAAACCAGATCAGGTGCAGTAAGTGGGAGACATAGGAACAACCCAAGGGAGCCAGGCAAGAGCTTCATGCCCCCGAATTCAGGGATGTGCTGAGAAAGGGCACCTTGATCTGATGGCTGTCAGCTGAGGAAGGCCACTGAGCTGGGCCAGTGCTGCTGGCTGTCTCCAACGCCTGCTGGGAAGCTGGGATGTGGGGTGGGCTGTACACCTGCAGTACAAGGTGGGCATCCTGTGGCTCAGCCCAAGAGCTTCCTTTTTTTGAGGGACCAGGAGATGTTAGCTTGGAGCATGGCAATTTGCCCAAACATGGTCAACTTTGCTGGAAATTATCTATGACAATGCTGGAAAAGCAYACTGCAGCCTGGCCTGCTCAGGGCATTTACTCATCATTGCTAAACCAGTATCAAAATGCTGGTGTTTGTTAACCCCTTACACTCACAGCAATGATAGGAGTGGAAACATCAACAAATATTTTGCTTCCCAGGCCCAAACACCTCTTCCTTCAGGCCAGAGAATGAGCAGATCTTTGCAGCAGCCTGAGCAAAACCACGACTGAGTTTCATCTCACTGTTTCTACCTTCCTGGGCTCAGAGGGTGAGATGTGCAGCCCTGGATCCTCATTACTGCTCACCACCACCCATTCCTGCCCCCACAGCCTTGCGCTCATGGATCATGGGATAACATTCCCCATCTCCTGCTATGCAAAGTAAAGCTGAACCCACTGCAGAAAGTGGTGCAGTTTGATCTCTTTTGCATTGTACTGAAGCAGGGCAAGTCCGTCTTAAAATGCTGCTGCACCTTCCCTAGCTGGGGGCTAGGACCTGGCAGCCACCAGAGCCAGGYTGTTTGTGCTGTCCCCCCATGTCCCATCATCCTAAAATGTCATCATTTTAAAAGCAAAGAAAGCATGGAGCTGCTGCTTCAAAGCACTGAAGACAGGTAGTCTAGCRCAGAAGCTGCTGGCATGATTTTTCTCATGGCATTCAGTAATTTAACCCAGCAGCTCCCACCAAAATTGGTGACAAAATCCCCTTCTGGTTTATGTGAGGGCCAAGCTAAGCCAAAAGGGAGCCCCTTTTGGAAATCCTGCCCCTTGTGCTGGGCGCAACGCTGCTCCAGGGCTGCCTGCAGGAAGGACGCGTGTGCCGAGAGCGCCCAGGCTGGAAGCCACCCAGCTTGGGGCCACGGTAGCCCTGTGCTACAGCATGAGGGATGGATCTGCAGCAGCTTTCTGGAGCAGGAAAGTCTCCCAAGGTGACACAGAGCACTAAACACCGGCTGGTGGTGGAGGCTCCGCTTTAGCTGGGTAGCTCTGCTCAGCTTCAGGGCACCCAGATTCAAACCCCAGCTGAGATGGAGCCTTGGCGAGATGCCTGCAAATAAGATGGGCCCAGGGATCCTGAGCTAACGAACAGGAGGCTCCGCTCCAAGCTAAAGAACCAACACATGGAGCCAGGGCCGCTGCATGTCGGCAGAGACCCTGCAGCTAGCATTGCCCAGCGGTGGTGCCTCAGCCACGGCCTCGCACGGGGAGGTGCGAACGCCAAGCAGGGGTGCGTGGAGCCCGTCGGGCAGAGCCGTGGGCACGTTTCACACACCAGCGGGTTTCCATCTGCTGCTGCCGACACAGCCGCTTTTTGGGGTGCTGCTCCCGGGAAAACACCCTGCCAGGCCCACGGGAGCAGCCGGGATGCAACAGGTGGGCGCCGAGCTCTCCCAGACGGTGCTGATCTGCGGCAGTGCAGGGTGCAGGTAGAAACTGCTTCCTAAGAAGCATTTATTTCAACCGGAGTTTGTCCGCGAAATTGGAAGCCTCAGACCAAAGGGGATGGACAAGACGCACGGGCGAGCCCGTCCCACGCACCCCGCCGGGAAGCRGCTTGCTTCTTACTTGCTTTTTCCAGCCCGGGTGGTGGCTCACACCACCCCGTGTCATCGGGGCGGTGAAATCACGTTCCCGTCAAACCCCCGCGTGGCCGCAGAGCAGGTCGGGGAAGAGGAGGTGGTTATGGCTATCGTTTCCCTCGCTGTCACCCCCTCCGCGGGGCAGGCGGCCACCCCGTYCCGGCCAAGCGTGACGCCCGGCCGCGGTGCCGCCCTTCCCGCCGCATTCCTGCGCGCTGAGACCCCGCGCTCGCGCCGGACGCGCCGGACACAGATCGGCAGGTCGCGCTCGGCACTTTCCGCGTTGCATAGCTGATCCTCGGAGGCGTTTTGAGTGGCCAGAAAGCTCTCTTTGCTCCAATTTCTTGTGCCCTCTCACTCGCAGGGGGATTTAAGAGGGRAAAAAAAACAGCAAAAAAGCATAAGAGCTCCCTCTGCCGCTGTAAGGGTTTGGATGAAGAGGGAGGGACTGAAGCCTGCTCCGGGCAGAGCCCGAAGGCAGGATCTGCTGCCCGGTGTTGCTCCGGCCACTTGCCTAAGCTGCCCCTAAACGCAGCAGTTGTAGGGAATAAAAGGTTTTTTTCCCCAGGGAATATTCAGCAGATGCCTAAATAAAAGTCCAGGGAAGCAGCYGCTCGCGGGCTGCCCGCTTCTCCGGCACGACGGGGCTGCAGCAAACCTGCAAACCGCGGGGAAYGTGGGCTGCGGGGCCTGCCGGTCGCCCCGTGCTGCCGAGCTGGCTTTTACGGCAGCCAGGAGCAGCGGGGTTTCGGGTATCCCGCCTGCAGTGGCGGAGCGCGCTTTAGGGGGTCATCCCCAGCACGTTTTGCAKCTACAAAGTCACCACGTCGCCAGTCTGACTACAGGGAGAGGGTCCTGCCGGAGCTGCGCAGCCCACCCRCGTGCCCCCGCCAGCCCCAGCTACTCACCGGAGCCCACCTGAAATAATCCAGTTTCTTATCTGGGGCCCGGAGTGGGATTTAAGTCCCAGCTCCCTGCTCTTTTAGGTCCAGCTCCGGGCTTCAAACCCAAATTAACCCAAACTTCTGGGCACGACCCTGCAACCTAACACAAGAGATCTCGGGCAGACGTACCAAAGAGCTGTGAAAAAGGGCATTCACTTATTTCCCCTTCTTCTGAAGGGCATTTGGGYGAAGCGTGTGAAGTTCTGGGTCGGGACCTCTGCCGTCAGGTGGGTTTGTGCAGCATCCAGCCCCATGAGCTCTCCAGCCCCAACCAAAGCCCCAACAAAAACAACAAGAAAAGTCAGGCTGCTGACACTTAAAGAAAAGATTATATGGAGTTCTAAAACTTATGATTTGAGGGAAAAATGACAAGTGTGGAAGATCATGCAGATCAAGACACATCGGCCAGGGCAGAAGCAACACAAACTCAAAAGAGGGCAGGACTAAACACCAGTAAACTTTCAGAGGAAACCGTGAATAACAGTCTCAGCAACTAAAGTCTCCTTTAATCTGGAAGCACAACAGCAGGCAAGAACAAACGCGTATGTCCTTTAGCAGAAAAGCTAAAAGTGACTCATTTACTCCAGTGGTTACTATGGAGTTGTTTACACATTTCTTTGTGATTGAAAAAAAATCTGAAGAACGCTCCCAAAATGAACTAAATAGGAGGAGATTGGAGCAAGCTGGCAACACAAATAGTAATAACTCGCCAGGTCAAGGAGGTTTCATCCAGGAGTCCAGGGGACTCAGGTATGAGCCCACTGAGCTACTAATCCTAAAATAAACCTACCTCTTATCTTAGTGCCAGATAGGCAGAAGGTGGGAAATGCAATCACTTTTTTTTAAAAAAAGGATTTGGGAGGAATATGAGGAACAACAGATCACAAAATCCAACTCCTGTAATGATCAAACAGCTTGAATATCTAAAGACTGGGATTCACAGAGGTAAGAAATGGAGAGCATCAGTGCAGAGGGAAGTCCGGCCTGAGAAATACTGAAGCTCTTCAAAGAGGGGAGCAAGTAGCTGTTGGGAGGATTTAAAACAAAYGATGGGGGAAAAAAATGCCAGTTTTCATACCAGGGGAAGGTCGCCAAAGGGGTTTCCCGGGCACAGATTGTTGCTATATGGAATTCATCGCCACGGGCTGTTTTGGAGGCCAAAAAATTATGAGACAATTTTATAGCCATTAAACAGGATAACACAACACAATTTTCAGTTCAAGAGATCCCTTTGCCACAGATTGTCAGAATTTAAGTAGGTGCAAGATAGGGAATAGTATTTTGTATCACCATTTTCTTAGCATCATCTGCTAGCCAGGGTCAGAAACAAGATTTTTAAGTTAGGAAGACCTTTAGCATGACCCAAAGTTGCCATTTTTATAAGAACAAATCCAGCTATAGGAAGCACATAGAGTAGTTCAGTAATACATGGCATGAGGCCCTCCGAGAGGGCTACTGATCTACAGCTTCTAGCCCTAAGCTTCCCAGCCCAAAATCAGCTCTGCTGCCCATTTGTACCTTACACAACRCTCCCTAGCATTTGCTTTCTGCACTTAAAATACTTTCCCCTCCTTCTCCTTTTTATGTATCCCTTAGGAAAGCAAGGTGCTTTGCTTCCCAGGCCCCCCATCAGAGGAGAACCCAAGACACCTCAGGGGCCCCGGTGTCCAGAGTGGGATTTAGGCTGTGCCCACTGGGTCCTTTAAAGAAATAACTACCAGCTTCTGTTTCATACAAGGGCTCCTCACATGCAGATACCAAGGAGCTTTTCAGGGGTGAGGCTGCTATAACCCATCGTACAGCTGGGCACTAAAGCACAGAGAGGTTACAGTCTGGCTTTGCAGCTGCTCAGCACCTCTGCAGATCAGCCCAGCCAAAGAACCCAGGCAGCACTAATATTTTACCCATTTCTTCTTGCTGATACCCCAGAAAGATTCTTCTAACCCCTGCAGTACCAGCATTACTGCTTTGCCTTTCTCTCTTCTCCTTTATATGCTGTGCCTGGCAGCCGTCCTTCCATGTACAGACCCCTGCAGATCTACAGCAGTAGATACCCATTGAAGGCAGCACAGAACAGGCTTAGCAGAGACCCCACTCTTTCATCTCACCAGTGGATCATTAAAAATTGAAATCCCAAGCCTTCAGGTCTCCATTTCCTACAAAGACACAGCAAAGCTTCAGCTCATAGGAATCTGCCCCCCCCCCCCCAAGAAAACCTGCACACCATGGGGAGATTAGTGGCAGCCAAGCCAAGAAAGCACTGCTGATCCCTCATTTAATACAGGGGAGTCTAATTCTGCCTGAAAACAGGGCACCTGGCTGAGCTGAGTGCTGCCAAGAGCAGGTGCTGGCAGTGATGGCAGGGGCTCGTTTCGTGCTGCAAACTCTGGGCGCCAGGGGATGTTGGAGGAGGCGGGTGGAGGTGGCGGGGGGGGTTGGGGTGCTTCAGCCCTAGGTTTATTGCTGTCCTTTACAACAGGCTTCAGGATACAGTTAATCCAGCTGGGGGTCTTTGTACCAGCTCAGAAACAACAGAGCTGAGGGGCACAGAGYGCTGCTCCAGCGGAAACTCGCTCCACCAGGTCAGGCTTGCTCAGCAAGGGCTGACGGGCAGCACTGGCCGCGGCACACTGCGCAGCAGATTGGGTGTCATCTCTTTACGCCAAAACTGCTGTTTTCCTCCCTCCACCATGGTCAGGATAAAGCAACAGCAATCTCAYGGTGTACACCGTTGCTCACTGAGCAGAAAGGACGCCACACACCCAAGCATCCTCCAGCTTAAGTTGGGGGATCCAAGGCTGTCTCGATCTGTCATCACTGGGGAGACGCAGCCTTTCCACTCTGGAAAATGTCCTGTCTTCCCTAGTGCTCACCGCCCCTCCCTGGGGCCAGCTCCTGCCCCATGCTGCGACGTGGCTCCCCTGCTTTCTCCAGCCGCTCCCTTTCCCATCCGGGATGCTGCACAAGACACATTTGCTGTTCTCAGCCTTGGATCGTTTGCATTAGTTCTGCACTTCGTTGGCCAACTCAACAAATGGGGAAGACCTCTGCCAGCCTTTCTGAGTATCGTCAGACAACATACACACCCTTGCACTGCTTGTTCCAGTAAAATACCAGACCCAGARCTGCGATGAGCCCAAAACTAAGTAAACGCATTAAAAATAGTGTCCCCGCCCCTGGCTTCCTTGGTCTTTCTCACACTGGCTTGCTTTCCTTGGACAGCATCAAAGTATCTTCTGGTCCCTGTGGAGTATTTGAATCATCCTCAGCCTTCTTGAGATGAGTAAAGCTCCTTCGGAAGAAACAAGGATACTGAGAAAATCTAGGAATCCCCAGTCTCTCCAGGTCYCAAATCTCCTGTGATCTAACTATTTGACAGGCTTTTTGTAAAGGTCCTCCTGGACCTTAAGTCACAGTGGACCTTTATGCCAATAAAAGCTGTAACTTTGCTGGGACACGCAGCAGCAGAGACCTGGGCTTGCCCCACGGCTGCCACGGAGGCACAGGCCACGCACCCCGCTGCCGTGTCTGAGATGGCTGCTGCTTGCTGGCTGAAAGCTGTACAAACCCTGGTGTGGACAAGCAGTGGGACAGGGCAGGGAGCAGTGGCCCTTTCTGGAAGGTGCAAACTGAAATTCCAAATTGTTTCTGTAGAGGATGAGCAAATTAGCTGAGGAAGYGATCCCTATCCCAATCCCTATCCTCGAGGATGCTACTTCTTCTTGGCACTATAATGTCAGCTGGTGATTTTCAAGAGGAGACACCCTGGATCTTCAGTGAGCTGCTCCAGCAGGATCCCAACAGCAGTTTGAGTCCATCTAGGGATATTTTTAACCCAGTGTCAAATGCAAAACCCAGAGCCTCTCTGCTAAATAAAGAGGTGGACTAAGAATATGCCTGGTCTTCCCTTCCCATACCAGATGGGCACCAGATTAAATTAGCAAGAGGTAGGTTCAACACAAGATGCGAAATGTCTTCATGTGGCCAGTATTAATCTGTGGAGCTCTTTGCCATTTAGCTCTCTGCTAAATGGTTGCATGGGCTAAGAAAGGTCAAATTAATGGAAGCAAAATCCATCAAGTGACATAAATACAGCAAGCCACAAACTGGTGGAGATGCAAAGAGGACTTCTGGGAAACATGACTGCGTGTTTGCCATTTTCGTATAGTCTTTGCAAGTCACACAGAATTAGCTACTGCTTGAGRCAAAATCATGGGAGTCATGAGTTGAGCCTGACACAGAGAGCCATTCCTACAGCTTCAAGAAATAGCTGGGGACACATGGGCCCGCTGYGGGCAGAGGAAGAGGCTGTCCTCACAACAGCACTTAAAGGCCCTCCCTTCCCCAGTCCRTGAGAAGCAGGAATGAAATTCACGCCGTTGATTGCTGCAGTCTGTRGTCCAGCAGCAGAAACCAGCTCAGCATGACCCTGTTGCTAACTGCCCTAAGCCACACGCTGGCACTGAAGAGGAGATGAAGGAACTGGAACTGTGTTCAACATGACTGGCTTGCTTTCAGTGCAGAAAGGCAGATAATGATGGACCTATTAGCCCCTCTGTGGTATAAAAACGCTGCTCATCTGTCAAGCAGGAATAGTGTTTCCTTTCTCTCTGCCCTTCACCTGTCTTATCAGGGTGCTGTGGAGGCTCTTGGGGGAGGATCTGCCCCTCTGGGCTCTTGGCACCAAGCAGCCCCAAATTGGAGCAGAGACATAGCTTGTCCCACACCAGCCCTTTTAAATGTTGAGGCACAGTGCTGCATTGCTCCTCCACATGAAATCACTCTGGGTTCGCAGGGTGGGAGGGGACATCAGTCTGCAGGAAGATGGGACGCCTGTTCCCAAATTTGGGCTGTTTGCATGGAAAGGGAGGAGGGAAGCTAGAAATTCCTTCCTGCCAGGAGCCCTGCAAGCAGTGCTGGGCCCCAGCCAGCATCCAGTCTGATCACCCATGGCCCCGCTCCCTTTGGTCTCCCCAAAGGTCACTCTGGCTTAGTCACTGCGGCTTTTTGTTTAGGAAATACCAACCGGGATGTCCTGTCCTGTGGAGGGGGGCACCACAGCCTCTGCCAAGCGACTATAATAGACCTTTCCCTGCGGCTCTCTGGGACCGGGAAATCTCCGAGAGACTTGTGGAGCAAAACACAGGCTCCAAGTGCGCAGTGCCTCAGGCGATGCTGGCCAGGCCAGGAGAGCATGGTCAGCAGCACTGTCGCCAAGTTGGTCTGCGGGAAGGAAGGCACAAAGCTCTCACTGCAGGTGACAGGTCAGCATAAACCAAGGCTGGCCTGTCTCAGCAGCAGGAAGCACCAGGAGGGACCCTGCGAAGTCCTCCCGGTCAAGGCGCTGAGCTCAGTGCACTGGCTCTGCTCCAGGCAACCACATGGAGGTGATCAGGAGCAAGGGAGCAGCTCACAGGTGTGCAGCTCTGGGACACACCAGATGCAGCAGGCCTCAAACACACCAAAGCAGACAGCAAAAATCCCCCAGGGCCCCGTTCTGTCCCCAGCTCTGCTAGGAAGCTTCCCAGCTGGCCCAAGACACTATGCTCTAAGGACTCAAAACAGCTGTGCCTGTAAAATGATGATCATTTCAACCCCATCTTTCAGCTGTGCTTGCAGAGCCTGAGGTGCACTTTGTTGTTTTAGAGCAAATAGTATTTTTATTATCGTTGCTCTTGGGTTATTTCTTTTTCTGTAAACCATGAAAGTTCAGCCACCACCCAGCCCTGGAGGTCTTAGGTGGGGCCACCATTACATAGCTAATGCTCGAGAAACTGGCTTAGCGTGGATTCCCGAGTCTTGTCTGAAGACGCACATTCAGAGAATTTCCCCATTCTGCTGCAACTCCCATTTCCTGTTTCGCAGGAAACCCCAGCAGACAGCAAATACAAATCAAAGACTATCACACCCAAATGGAGAAACGATAAGGGACTTGGTCCTGACCCATGCTGCAGCCAAATGTGATAGATGCCAACTTCTCAGGAGACAGAAAACTGGATGATTGCCGAGAAGCTAAAAATAAGCCAAAGAGGGCTATATTTAAAGGTAGGTACTAATAAATGTCTCTGTCCTTGATGAAATAAACTGCAATTTCCAGAAAAGCACTCTCTATTTTCCAGGAGCGGTTTGGAGGAAGCTCTGGCAACAGCAGAATAAAGGTGAAGTCCAAAGCTTTCAACACATCTTAAAACAACTACCTCAGRGCTGCAGCTGTGCCAGTGCTGTCCMTCTAATACCAACAGGAAACTGGGGACTTGTTCAACAGGAGCAGAAAGGATTTCTGTTTCATCAGGCTGGATGGGCCAGGGCCTGTGCTCGTGCGTCCCCATGTGGCTGTCAGCACTTTCACTTCTGTGACTTACTGAATTTTGCCTGTTTGCGTTCATTCATTAGAAATAAATTAGCCCTTTCACATAACTGGGGATTAGAAGTTCCAGCCACTTGGTGGCATGAGCGTTTACGGTAGCACGCTGCCACCCGCCAGCGCAGAGGGAGGGCATTGGGCAGAGGGGTCCTCCGAGCATCCGGCCACTCAAGTCTTTGCATTCAGAAGCAGCATCTTAGGCACTCAAGAAAAGTATTTTAAAACAGGAGCAGGAGGCAGTAGACTAAAAATCAAACTAGAAATAAAGATTGAACTATCCTCTGTCAAATAGTTGGCTGAAACAGGGACAATTACTTCATCTGGGTATGATAATGACTCCAGCACACTTACAAGGCAAGTGTTTATACAGGCAGAACTGTCCAAGACCCTTGGGCGAAAGTAGCAGTGCCAGAGCTCATTACTAGCACTGTTTAACTTAACGAGTAATCCCTGTTAAACTATGTTACAGCAGCACTGCCTATAAACAGAGCACAGCCATGAATTATAGAAAGGACACCTGATCTGGTTAAACAAAGCCTTATTTTAATTTCATTTATAAATATAYATTTACAAAAAGAAGGTATCAATCCAAAGAGTTAAACAAATGTACAGTTCCCAAGTATTGCTACATTGCAGGGAGAAAAATATTGTTAATATAATCCCACAATTTACAATACCYATTATTCAAAAAGAAACCACATTCTTAATTTAAAATACCTCATCAGAAGTTTATAATATCCCCCGATGTAAAAGCATAATCTGCCTTGAACAGAACTACATGACAAGAAGGAACCGACCCCTTTCATACAGCTCTTCACACAAAACACATCACTTTCTTCCATCTATATGAACATTGTAACCTCAGATTTCATGATCATACAAAAGACTTCTTCCCAGGCCAAAGATTGCTTGGAGAGCGCAGCTTGAGGACAGCATATTGCATGGATTGAAGAAACGTAAACATCTTGCAAAGTCACCATGCTAATGCCAGGTTTTTAAATAACTCCGTAAGTGGGTTATCTAAAACACCCTTCTGCTCATTTAACAGTGAGAGGTAAAGGGCCTTGAGTTCAGATTCGGCTCTGGTTTAAATGGTTAATCCCTAATCAACTGTACTTTTTAAGAGCTAGTGAGCCCAAGTATATTCTCTGCATGTGTAATGCAGTGTATCAATACCCTGTCAACCACGTGTCCCGCTATCCTGTGCTGATGGCCTGGCAGAGGACACAACAGATCACATTACACTACACCCTCGTGGCAGACTTGGAGATAAATACTTGAGGCATCAACTGCATTATTATTGTACAGCCTCAATACGACGCCAGATGGCATCATTTTAACAGCATTAGTCAGACAGCAACTGCTCACAGAATTGCTCTGCCTGTGAACTTGCGCGTGCTCCTTTCCTCATAACCTGGTTTCACTCACTGCAGTCTCCTTTCAGACACAGGCCTAAAGGTAAAAGAGGGGTTTTACATAACATCCAGAGGTATAATCACGGTCTTGGCAAGATGTTACTGAGACCTCCAAGAATTCTTCAGATAAAAGACCAGAGCTACTTCAAAGTCACTTTTGCAGAGTTTCCACTTGACCTCAGCAATCCTCCTAATAAAGCCAACAGCAACATTTCCTTTAAATTCAGAGGCCCCACCTCAACAAGCTCAGTGTCATCCAAATCACAGAGTGAGAAAAAGATAAAGATCTAAAGAAGAGGGGTCAGAACATTGTAATATAAGTAGCAATTACCTCCAAGAACAAAATACAGGTAACTCCACAGCTGAAGCTATTTGAGGCATCAACTGCTGGAGGTTCTCAGGTAACAGAAGGCTTGGCTCATGCATGKTTTTTTCTGAAGAAGGACGCTCAGCTTTTCTGTCTTAATTCATCCAGTACTTATAGACCCTGTGTAGGAGCCGACTAGGATGTTTTTTTAATTTAAAGTTTAGACAAAATAATTCAAATCCAACTAAAGAAAGAACTTAGAAACACAAACTGCTAGAGAAAAATTGAATGCAAGTTGCTATGAGTGTTAACCTGAAGTCTTGCACAATTTATTTACTTCTTTTAATACACACACTGTTCATGCAGCTCCCAAATCTCATGGTCAAAGTAGCATTCTCTGAGTTCACTACTGCAAATCCAGCCTGGCTTAAGGCTTCCGCCATCCTCAAGATGCTGTTTGGTCATCTTTAGCCACAGTCTGCAGAAGAGAAAAAGAGCACACCACAGAAGAACTATTTGAATCACTGCAAGGATTCTGGGGCAACATGTTCACTTCTGCCAGGGACTGACACTGGTCTAGGCCGTAGGGTAACCACTGCAGTGGTAAGAGCATTCAGAAGCAAATCCAGCTTCAGAAGAGCACAATCACAGCACATATTGCTGACAACAAAGGCTCATCAACATTTTAACTTCTGCTCACCCTAATGATAATTCCAGTAAACAGTTGTGAACCTGGAGCAACCAAACCACCCGCCCCCAGTCACCTGCATAAGACAGATAGAGCCACAGTCAGGAAACCTGGAGAAAGCTAAAGTTAAGCGACAGCCTCGAAGTGGATAGTTGTAACTACTGCTGCAGGGAACCACGGAATTAAGAAAAGCCAGTGCTCTGGCAGGAAAGGACCCGATGAGAAGAGCTGACTGGAAGTGAGAAAGAGAATCTAAAGGGCAGTGGCAATCTCTTTGGCTAAGAGGCAGGCATGCTGCAGCACAAAGACCCGTGCAGGGTCCCTTCAGATGCACGTTTTTGTGGTTAGCACATTCTGAAGAGGAAACTGCAACAAAAGGAGTAATTCAGCAGTCCTTTATCCAAGAGCTGAAGAGTTTGTCAAAAGCTATTTTACTCTGTCACCTTTTTCACACTGCCCCTTATTTCCAGCAGAGCAGCCATATTTCAGCAACTTCTATGGAACTTGTCCATGACACCAGTAAACGACATGAGTTCCTGATGTGCTGCAAATGGAACTTGATGCCAATAATTAGCATATTATTCTGTGACTGTAACTAAGGACTCAAAATCACAAGAAAGCAAGGTATGAAGGGTCCCACTGCAGAACTCCAAACAACAAATTTTTCCATCTTTCTTTTCATGGCCCAGGCAGGAAAGAAGCTTATGGACAGAAACAGATTGACTGGACAGATCTGACAGGCTTCCAAACTCCTGGAAATCTTACCTGCCGCAAGAACTGCTTTCCAAGATAGTTGGTTGCCATGCTTGTCAAGTTCTTTCTGCTGCCAACTTTACACCTGATGTAACCATAAAGGTTGGCTCCCTGAAGTACCACCCCCATGACAACCACTGCCTAAGAACACAGCAGAAAACAAGAGTCAGGGATTTACACTGACTTACCCGTAACATGCAAAATCTATTACCGAATTGGAGAAATCAACTCACCAGCCATTTCACTTTGAAAGAAAAGAGAGCGCTGAACGCAAATATCACCCAGATCATAGGACAGGTGATTAGACCTAACCAGAAAATTCGGGACTCTGCTTCTGATGAGGCTTTATTCCCTTGTGCTGATACCTAAAAACAGAATGGAAATGGAGCTGAGCAGGCTGCTTTATTGTACAGATCACACCGTTATTAAAAGGGTCCTGAATCAACAAGCCTCCAGGTTTTTGCCTCCACATGACAGCACTCAGTGCTTTCAGGATCAATTCGCACATTACATTAAGATCTTTCTGCAACAGAAGGTGTTTCCATTTAAGGGTTCTTTTTGTCAGTTTTCTATCAGAAACAGCAGTGGCAGCAGCACCAAGTCTTTCTGGAATGCTTACTGGGGCGCTAAATGGCCCCAATAAGTTTTGGAAACATCACATTTACTGCACTGTTCAGTTACACAGCATAAGAACAGCCAAATGGGYAATGTTTTCACCTCCAAATCACTGTACAGACAACCGTAATTTCACCAATGCCAGCCTTTGAAGAATTAAATATTGATACTCTTAGCAATCAAGGTAGGGTAATTTTTTCACACACAGGCATAGAACACAGGTCTGATTCAACCACATTATTCTTTTTATAAATCTTTTCCTTTTAAACCAAACCTGTTATTGGACTGTAGGTAGGTACACCACACGGAACACTTGCTCCTAAAAGCAGAAGCTCTCAGGCAAGCACTCGTTTCTTATCAAAAGTTATAAATCCTGGACTGGGTTAACAGCTCATGACTAAATTTACTGGATCACCAGCACTTCAGCTACTTTCTTCCCCCCCAATTTGTACCAGTTTTTCTAAACTAGCATGGTCTTGAGAAAGGATGTGGCAGCAGTGAGGGCACAAACTCAGCTAAGGAAAGTTTTAGGTTCAAGTCCCTGTGCCACAGCAGACTTCCTGTATGACCATGGGAAATGATCTTTACCTCACTAAAGATCTGCGCACCAAAACGGAGTGCCATTGGCTCCAAAGATAAGAGAGGGAGGTAAAAAGGTAAATATGTGACAGATTGTGAGATGCCTGACAGACGGGATATTAAAGACATAGTAGTGGCCACAATGAACACAAAGGAACAGTAGTAGCCATGGTGAATTTTATGTGTGTGTGTGTGTGTGTGTGTGTGTGTGTATCTGTTTCTTCCTAGTTCTAATAATTTTCTATAGGATGTAAAAGCTATATCAGCTGTTCAAGTTCACAGCAGAGAACTTGTAGGTTGCGACATGACATACAAACCTTTACTATACATTATGTGGAACTTTTAGGTTACTCATCTAAAGCCAGATCAATACCTTACAATAATTAAAAAAAAAAAAAATCTAAAAACATAAAAAGTTGAAACAATCCTTATTCAGTAGCCTACATGAAACAAGTAGGTGGTTACAAATCTACATTTGGAAATAAATGTCTACATTGCACAATCCACCATCACAAGCGTAACTACTAGTTAATAGAGGCTTTAGCAAACTAAGCAATTTTAAATAAATAAATAAATAAAGAGGCCTTTACCTTCCTGGCTTCAAATACCCAGTGACTTCTACCATCATCATCCACCTGGTTCCACCAGCGAAGGCCGACCATCAGTCGCCCTGTGACATTCTGAAATAGAAGAAAAGCAATGAGATTTTAATTTTCTGCTAAGAGAAAGCATTAGTCAAACAAATCCTTATGAATATTCCATCTCAGTATYGGACCCCAGAAACAATATTAACTTTCAACCTCAGCTCTTACCTCTCTGATAAGCTTCAAATTCTCTAGGCAGCAAATGCCACCTCTAACACCAGCAGCAGCTGCCACAGCCTATTTCATACCACATTTCTCTCTTAGCAGTGCAGATGGCTGTAGCAGTTAACAGTGGTGGCTATACTTTAGAATAAAAGGCATCAGGCTCTGTAAAGATCCCATATTTTGTTGCTCTCAATTTTGCCAAAGTTCAGCCCTTTGGGTTGCTAATTCCAGTGCTGCTCATTTGCCTCATATTTGGGAAAGCAAGATTGTCCAAGCAAAGAGACTGGCAGGTGGAGGAAGAAAGGAGCAGCAAAATGGAGAAAAGATAGGGATAAGTAACCTCAGAAAGGCTTTGGGAAAGGAAGATTGATGGAACCCAGGCAGCTAGCTAAAGAGACCTTGCAATCACATGCATCACAATACAACACGCATAGGGATCAAACTACAGATTAAAAAGATACAGTTAATCTTACTGCTTTTGTAAGTCAATGAACAGGATGCGAAGATGAAGCAGCTAACAAGGCTCTGAAGTCACCCTTCCCTTTAGGTAACTACACACTGTCCCACAGACCAACACAGCTGAACCACAAACTGCAGCTCTGGAATGTCCCAAAGCTGCGCTACCACGGCTAACTTTTCCAAGGTCTGGCAGCGTAGTGCCATAAACCTGCCAAACGCACAACTTCAAAGGTGCAGCCTACAGAGAGAGCTGAGCCAGTCTATTAGCTCACCACTGCACAGTCTGCTCACTAGCACCCTGAAAGTCTTTTGATTCCCCAGTGAACCAATTCAGGCAACTATAAGACTATTCTTGTTTTATTTGTTGGGTTCCTTTCAGCAGGCTTAGTGAACTGAATAGGCTCATCAAGCAGCAAGACAAGAACTATAGTCGACACAAGGGGAATGACAGGGATAGGACTGCTGCCTCCATGAGTAAGGAGCTGTCATATTAGCTCACCCTTCTCATCAAACTGTATCCTAAAAATGAAGAGATGAGCTGCTTTAAAAAGAAAGCAATATGAAACCACTGAGACAGTCATGCAATTCTGATTTAAGGTACTGACTATACAGCTGTTGATAATTATTAAGATGAAAAATTCTGCAGACAACAGCATAAGTAGCAAGCAAAGCTTTCTAGGGAATGAAGACAGGGGTAAATTAGGGCTCTCATGTCTACATTGATATAATTTCCAGTATATTCAGTGCAAGAACAAATTGTTATAATAACACAAAGATAGGAATATTCTTGGCATTTTTAAAGTGATCTTTATGATAATGAAGCCTATGCCATCTTAAAAAAAGCCTGATATAGATGTTCTCTATTTAATTTTCATAAAGAAAGAGATTTAAGAGTTATCATTTTGTAACACTTTACAATACTTGATAACACTTGAGGTATTTGGGGGATTATTTCCTTGGAAAGGTGAAAAGAAGTTACTTTTTTTTTGTTGCATGCATATCAGGACAGTTTACTGTTGAATTATTTTCATATATCAAGATGAAGATAACAAAAAGCATGACAGGAACTCACCTTTACAGCCCAAAAGTCACATGACAAGAGGAGGATAATTGTTACCATACAGGCAATGAAGCTGCTAGTTAAGAGCTCACAAAGCAGATAGACAACTATTGCACTGACTCGGAAGAACAAGTGGAAAAATGATGCCACTGGATGCCTGGAAATGAGACACAAGTAGTACATTACAGTCACAATTCTTGCAAGCAAATTCACAAAGAAATGACATTCTGCCACAGCAATCTCTTACCAGCTCAAAGGCAAGAATCAACATCGCTACACGAGATCAGTTTGCCACAACTACTGCAAACGTGGGAGATAAGCTGACTAGAAGCTCACTATAAGGAAAGCACCTTCTACATACAGCCATATGCCAGGAGAATTTGGGGTGGAAAGGGAGAGGGACCTTTGCTTGGTATTCAAGGTAATGCAATTTTTAAGGGATAAAGTTAAAAAACATTCATGTGGAAGAAACACCAGACTGAACCAAATGAATGCAGATCCCATTTCTCAATATAGAAGACCTGCCCCTCTTTCTGACTTCTCCAGTTTCCAGTTCAGAAAAGTGCCGTAGAGGATCTGAGGTCACTACTGACAGGGCTCTACAACACCTAGGTATAGATGCAGCTCTGGGGCAGGAGTTTGGGCAGAACAAAGCAAGGAGGCTACTGGTCTACTTAACGTCAGAACAGGGCAGGAGGTAGGGAAGCAGCTTTAAACATACTTCAGAACCAAGACTAAGGAACTGATAACTAGCCTAGAACCACCACCCAAGACTGTGGAAAAACTCCTATTACACAGAGCTCAGAGCCATTATATCAATTTAAATCCCTTATGCACAGGAAGATAAAGGACACATCTTAACTTTGAGGACCCCCAAAGTATGAAGGCATTGATATACATATATTAAAATATTTTCAGGAATTGGCACTCTCCATTACCCAGAAATTACTCTCCATTACTTCTAACTAAAGAAAAAAGATATTTGCTGTTACATATTTTAATGTAAGATGGCAGTCCTTCCTTCATTACACTTCTGTCTAGAACTCATCTAGAATCTCTCTCCACTAGTCACAGACCTTATTTTAGACTTTTTTGATCTCCTAGATACTTCATCATCTGCATCAAAGAGGGACACATCTTCAGTGTCATCATTGCTGTCCTAAGGAGAAGGACGAATACAAAGAGTTATATGAGAAAAGAGAATCACTGTTTTCAACTTCAAAAAGGGACAACTTTGATTACGAGAATTATTGTGACAATTTAAGATCAAAATAAATTTGAGAATAGGAAGATTTAACCACAAACAAAAGAAAAACATGCAGTAGATGGATTTTATTCTAACTATTATCTGCTTTGTGTAATCCACTTAAACTCACACTGTGAGTCCAAGGATCCTTGCTGCAGTCAGGCGGCTAACTTTACAGCTAGCCTAGGGTTCTTCACTCAACCGCTTCATTTCTTTTGCAGAATTCATTGCTTTATACAAAAGCTGTTACTACATCAGGCAACAGACTGAAGCTCTTTGCATTTTAACAAGGTTCCTCCCAATGTATCAGTGACAGAACTGGAATGATTTTTTTACAGAAAGTGAGCACGACTCTACTACAGGCCTTATGGCAAATATGACTAAAAAACAGCCTAGAGGAATTACCACAAAATTCCGTTTTCTGAGCCTAGTCCCGTCTCAACTGCTTGCAGCCGACAGAAGACGAGCATTATAGAGGCTCAGGCTGCCGCATGTTCCGAGACCTCCTTGCCAAGGCCACTCACAGCTGCCTTTAGGTTGCCAAGGTTTCCCGTGTGCTGACAGCGACGCCGCTCGAGCTGCCGGGCTAGGCGACCCAGGCGACCCTCGGGACTCGCCCGCCTGCCGACACGCGCGCCCGGCCCAGCCGCAGCGGGGGTCGCGGCGCGGAGGCGAGCGACGAGCCGCGGCACAGCACGGCGGCGGCGCTGCGCTGCCGGCGGCCCCGCTCCCCAGCCGGGCCGGGCCATCGCGGACTCCCCGCCTGCCGCGAGGCCTGCAACGGGCCGGTCCGGTCCGGKCCGGTCCGACCGCCGCCGCTCCCCACCCCCGCGCGCCCGCCGCCGCCCTCACCTGCCGGAGCATCGTTGGAGCCGCCGCACTTCCGCCTGCCCTGCTACGTCACCGCCCAGGACCAATCCTGGCACGCGCCGCGACAGCCCGCCCGCTGGACGTGRCCTCGCCGCGCGTGCGCGCTGCGAAGAGGCGGTGCGCGAGACGTGGCCGCCGCGCCCTTTCGCGCCGCGCGGGTGACGTCACAGAGGTGGGGCGCGCGGGGCCGTTGGGGATCGTTAGAGCCGTTACCGGCGGCTGCTGAGGGGCTGCGGTCCGGTGTCACCCGGCAGGTTCCCGCCTCCTCTTGAGGCAGAGACGGCTCGGCTCGGCTCGGCTCGGCTCGGCTCGTAGTGGGGCAGCAGGGCCCGGGCCGAGCCGGAGGCTGGCGGGGCGGCAGGTGCCGAGGGCTCGGTGCTGCGGCCGGCGGCCCGTCACGCACCGACCGCGGGGGCTGCGGGGTGGCCGGGCAACGGCAGCGTCGTGCCCCGCAGGGAGACCGGCTCCCGGAGAGATGGTGGCAACGGCTGCAGGGRTATTTGTGTGCGCTAAAAGTAGTTGTCTGGTAAAGAAGGAGAAGTAAACTGCCCGTTGAAGCTGGGGAAGAGACATTACTCTTTTTTTTACCTTGCAGAATATGACRTATTGCAAAACTTAGGAATCTCTGACAAAGAATTCTTTTAAGTCTGTGCTTTCTAAAGCAGCTCATTTAATGTCTTTTGGGTTCACAGTAACTGTTGGTGGGAAACCACTCYAGTTCGACCCGCTCAGAGCGGGACTCTTGCCAACAGTAGATTGTGTCAGCCACAGATTTATCTAGCTGAACCTTGAAAACCTCCAAGGCTGGAGGCTCTGTGGGCCCTTGGGTACCTGTTTGACTACTCCCTGAAAGAATGTTTTGCTTGTTTCTGCTATGTAATTGCTAAAATGTTATACGCAGTCTTTAAATGAATCATCAGTGAAAGAAACGGGAAGGATTTTTACCTTTAATACTGCTGATTTCATGCTTGTGTGTGAACAGGGGATGAGCCTGAATGCTATACATTACATAATGTTCTCAAAAGCATGCATTAATAGCTCTATAAAAGGAATACTTAATAGCTGGTGTAAGCATCCAACTACTAGTGAGAATGCAAATAAGAAGAGCCCAAGAGAAGTTGAGAATTATCATTTCTTTGACTTGGAGTTACAGTAAGTCAATGTTTCTTGGATTGGACCAAAAGTATGATAGTAAAGAGCACCAGGAGCAGTGGCCTGCAGTGTTCCACAAAGATGAATACTTAAGAGAATATCAACTGGATTTAATGGGATTTTGAGGATTGATCCGCCTCAGAATGTGCCTGTTCTGAGAGTTTTGCTGTAAGAAGCTTCCTGCGCTGAGATTTGAATGAAGGACTAGGAGAGTTTCTGAATATTCGGTTGTGGAAGGCACTGAGTAAATGCATTTCCTCAACTTCTTTAAATTCAAAAGAAAACTTTGTACCATACAAAGTTATAGTGATGTGTGAAGGGTAAAGAAGTTTAAATATGGTCTTCACAGGACAACAGGCAATAGGCACAAACAGAAACAGGAAATTCCACTTGAACTCAAGAAAGCATTTCTTTACTGTGAGGGTGGTTGAACACTGAAACAGGTTGCACAGAGAGCTTGTGGAGGCTCCATCCTTGGAGATATTCAAAACCTGACTGGACATGGTTCTGGGCAACCTGCTCCAGCTGACCCTGCAGGAGCAGGGGGGCTGGATGAGATGATCTCTAGAGTTCCCTTCCAATCCCAACTATTCTGTGATTCACAATTAAAATTCCATAATTTAAAATTGAATCAATCCTTATAGAACCTAATAATAATAAGAATGTTTTTATTCAAATACAGTTAAACCATTTCTTCAGTAATACTTGTCTTTAAACAGTAATGCTGTGTCTATAGTAGCAATAGGTCTAGCAAAATATCAAATCCCAGGAGAGGAGTCACCCTATTGGCTGCCTTGAGAAATATTTAAATACACCAATAATACTTCTTAGAAAAAAATAATAGAGATTTCTTTTATACTTAGTTATAAACTGGAGGGATCGTGAGGTGACAGTCTCGGCTGGACACCATAAGAGACCCAATATGTTTGAGAAGCCCCAGAATCCTCAGATACTGGTGGTTTGTTGGACTAATGGATTACCTCAGATAAATGTATTAAGGCCAAGTTCAGGAGCAGCTATTTTCCCCTCCTTGGTAAAAGAATCTATAGGAAGGCCTTTAATTTTCCTTAACCAGGCCTTCTTGTGCTCTTTTTGTTGATCTTCTATGAGTTTTGTCTGGTTTGCTTGATACTGAACTGTTGTAGCTTCCTGATATGCCACCTTCTGTTTTCTTGTCAGAAGCCTGAATCCACTGTTAATCCGATAAGGGTCTGCAGCATATTGAAGAAAGGGCTTTTTTTTTTCTGGAAACTGCTTCAGTTTTCACTTGTACAATCATGGATGTTGATTTAATTGTTTCAGAGGAAGTTGTAAAGTGGCCAATAAGCTGAACCCCAACTTCAGGTAGGGGAATGACTTTACCATAGCCACTGTGAGCTCACTTTTCTTCCAACATACCACAGTTGGGACATACAATGGAGGGAGCAGGAATGGAGGACTTCACGGTGGGTCCATGCAAAGAGTTTGTTAGCTTGAGCTGCAGCCTTTTGGTTTCGAAGGGTGTTGAAATTCTTTTCATGGTCAGAGAATCACTGTTAGATCTCATGTGTTGGAGCTGGACTGTCTGATCCTTTTTGTGCTCCATAGGGGTTTTGTATATTTGCATTTTTTCAGGGTGTTCTTGCTGATGCAGTGGAGGTTCCCATGCTTCCATGGCTGTTGGAGTATGCTTAATATTGGAGCTGACTAGGGCTGACTTGTAGCTATTCTGCAGTGTACTGACAGTTAAGAGTATCCGGTTAGGGGACATTGGACAGCTTGGGCCCCTTTTCTTTTTATACGGTAAAGTGGCTTCTGTCCTGTCAGCATGTGCAGGTACATAGATGGAAAAGCCATATTCAGATTCACCATCTGTTTTCAAAAAACAAAAAACACAAACACTGTCTGAGTATAGTTGGAGTCAAGGATAGTTCTTGTGATCTTTGGCAGGTACTACTCTGAGTAGGGATAGGGATGGATGCCGGATTGACAGGGATATGGAGAGTCCAAGTTTATCTACAGAACAGGYGGTGTAAGAAACTACAAGCCAATGATGCCCATTTCAATTTGTTCAGCCTTAGACTCACTGCTGATGCTGCTAACATCTGCCTTTCTCATCCCATGGTTTGTGCATTGCAAAAAGGGTTAAAGACAAGTCACCTTCTGATAGATGTCTCTGAAATAGCCAGTGTCTGAAAACCACTTTGAACAATTACTGCTCAGAGCTGAATAAGAACTGGAAATCACAAGACATGCTTCATAATTTGCGTTTGATGACTCAAGTCATTTAGGGAATGATAGCTGATGTATGACACACCAAGATGGGTTGTGTGATTATGCCCTTAACTGAGAAATAGAGATTTTAACAAATACTGTGTAAGACCTTCAGTACCATGGCCTTGCCATAGCAGTTCACTTTGTCACTTTGTTTGCAATGTCTTGCCCTCTGCATGTCGTTGTTTTGCAATACAGCTCTGTTTTTCCAAACTCGTTAACTGAAACTTCTGCCCTGTGGAAATGTATTTCATACAGCATTGGGTTATAGCTCTGAAAGGTAGAATATAGGAAAATAAACTAATGAAAATCATTACTCCTTGTTTCTCAGTCCCTGAATTTAGAACTGTTTAATCTGCAAATATATATGGCCCTGGGTCTCAGTTACAGACACCAGGAATTTGGGGTTGGAGACATTCAGCTGATCTAAGCTGTTCTGTTGATTTCACAGTCTGTCTTTCTTGGACTCTGAGATCTCTGTATAATTCCCAACAGATTCTGAAATTAAAATCTGGGAAAGGCTATAAATTAAGGAGAAAAATGCCATATGGCCAAAGACCATGTTTGTGATCAGTGCTATCTCATTTTCAAGTTTCAGGTTACTGTGTCACTGTTGGCTGGCTGAGACAATTTGCCAAAAACTTATCTTTAAATGATTTTCTGAGTAACTGGTATTGATCTGTTTTACCCACTGCAAACCTTTCATCCAGAATGAGCCTCTCTTCTAGGGATCATGACTTTAATCAATTCATTTGTCTTAGGGGCACTCATTTTAAGAATTAGTGTCATATCTGGCTTTAAAGAGTTCTTACCAGTATCTGCCACTGTTCTTGCAGAATATGCTCTTGTTGACTTTTCTGAGTCAATCATATGCGGCTGTTGGTTATCAGGAATGAAAAGGTTTTTCTGCTGTTGTGCCTGAATGCTAAAAGATTTTGTGCTTTTGAGCAAATTCTGCTGTGGCTGGCAAGCTGCTGATTTCATCAGTTTGTAGCGGTGAGCTAGAAAAGAGAAGAATGAATAATCTCTGAAAACTTTGATGGTGTTAAACATTGATTTCCTCCCACTCCCTGCCTTTTTTTTTAATAACTGGTAGGATTTCAAGTCCTGTTACCATTTTGCCTCTTATCACAGCTTCTAAAAGTCTACATTTTAGAAATAAATCTGTAAGTATTTGATTAGTAAAAAACATCATAGACAATTCAAAGATAATATAGCAAATGCTGATTTTTTAAAACATTAATATTAAATGTATATGTATACAACATATTTGTTGCCACTAAAATTAATGAATAGTTAATTCCCTGTTTGTTTCCTGCTTCTGTAAACTGGATCTTTCAGCAAGTAGAGCTACATCAGAGAAGTTAGCATTTGATGGTCTTAAAAGTATGACAGCTTTCTTAGCCCATCACTTTATCTGCAACACAGTTTGAATGTAGAGCTGGTGGTTTGTGATAAATACTGTATTAAATACCTGCAGACTTAAAAAAAAAAAAAAAATTATAATGTTAGTTTAAAAGGTGCCAGTTCATGTGCAGTTGCATTTCCCATTGATGGCAGATTCTGAATGCAGGTGCTCTTAAAAATTTTTTTTTTGGGGGGGGGGGGGTGGTTAATAAGTAATTCAAGCACTAAATCAGCTGCATATTTCAGTGCACACCAGGTATAAGAATATGAATAATACTATTGATTTCTGCTTTATTCAGTTGGAAGATGACAGTGACTGTCTTGATTAATGTGCTGAATTTATACCAAACCTTCTTTCCAAAAAGGTGTAATTTCTAGGCTTTTGTAAAACCTTTGCAGAACCATTGAGACGCAGTAGTACGTCTACCAGATTGCTCTGTAAAGAGTGGAGAATCTGCATATTGATTAGGATGAAGGCAGTGGGTACTTGAAACTATATCAAAGCTCATTTTAGAAATTGATGCCAGAGTATTGCAAAGACCGTATGTAGTACTTTGAGACATTCCACAGCCTTTTGGTGACCGGCAGCAGATCAAGTAAGACAGCATTAGCTGGTCAGCATCTTTCATCTCCAGAGGAAGCTGATATGTCTTCTGGCTAACTTTGTGATGTTTCATTTGCTGAAAGTGAACCGGTGTTTTGCTTGAAGGCCCTTTGCGCTGTTCCTTTTTCTTTCCTGCCATCTTTCGGTCAGTCTTTAACATATAGTTCCACTTGACATCCTCAAACTGGAACATCAGCAGACAGCTCAGTGCATTGATCACCATCCTGGAGAATGGAAGGGAATGGTATTAAAAGCATGAACTATCATTAACAAAGCAGTTATTAGCTAATGGATCCATTTGCTTGTGTGTATTACAAACCTTGGGGTACTTAAATAGAAGTGAGGAAACTATTGCTTGTTTAAGGAAGAGACAAGCAGTAGCAATTACTTTCTTTCTAGTCCCTGCAATTAGATGCTKTGTATTCTAATTCATACAGTTTGTATGAACTCTACAGGGTTCTTTTCATTCAGCTCTAAGGCATAATTAATTTTTAAGATGAGACTTCCTGACAGTGGGCTGAGTTAGACCATATAATGCCAAAAGAGAGGAGAAGTACCATATTATTAGGGACATTTAAACCTAAATTGGAGTGGGAAGAAGTAGAGAACTACCTTTAGTCTAGAGGTAGGGATGTGATGGAACCTGGAAGAATTTTCCATGGTTGTTTTTATGAGAGACAATAGGTCATGGAACAGGTAAAGGCCTTGGTGGAACAGTGTAATACAAAAATACACCATTTCTTAATTTGCAAAGTAATCTGCCTAATCGGTTCAGGGACTGATTGCAACTGTTATCACTAACCTGTTTTCTGCAACACAGAAAGAGGATATGGGGTCCCCTCTGCTGTTAGCCCTCATCACTTTCAGGCAGCTTCCAGTCAGGTAGTTAAATATACGAATCTTTCCATCAGCACAGCCACTGATGACTCTGAGATAGAGAAACTCCAGAAACAGAACTCCTCTGAAAGCAAGACACACAAGTGTTGGTACATTCATCACACTTTCATGAAGAGACCAGAGCAACTAACTCTTTTGTCTTGGATGAGACGCAAAGGTCTGTCTCCATCAACAGGTTTTAAAAAAAAAMCTGCTGATCAAGATATTTAAAAGGCCTGGTAGTAAACTAGTAAACTCCTTCATAATCACTCCCACTTTTTGAAGAGGACCAAGATGACTGTGTCCAAAGAAACAAAACAAAAAGAACAAAGCATTTTCAGAGCCAGCAGTGTTGTTATACCCATCTGCTGCATTACAAATCTCATTTTTATGTCTAAGAAAGTAAATGAAAACAATCTGATGCTACAATTTCCACAGTTCTAATATACAATTAAAATATTACAAAGTGACATGATACACAATTGATAGGGCTTTACAGCATATAACTCAGTCAAATTTCACATGCACATTATTCTCTATTCTTGATCAGATAGTGTGATATCCTAGTAAATATAGGTTGGAATCCTTGAAATATTGTACTGTAAAGGATCACAGTCTTAATTCATCCTTGTTTGCGAGCAAGTGGTTACATATTTGCATTTTAGGTTATTATAGGTCTGATAAACTGACAAACACTTGTTACTACCACCTATTGCCTGACATTATTTTTAAGATGAAGACTGAGAGCAAGGATGTTTCAAATTCTAGGCCTGGTAATTAAGGCATTTTATGTTCCTATAAGGGAGACATTTTCTTTACAGATTTGGAGTGATCATTTATGGATAACTTGAAAGACATATGTAATTCCTACTTTGGGTGGCGGAAAGCTGTTAGGCATCTCTTATGGTTTCCCAACATGCTCCATGCCAGGGCATATCCATCAGTGCTTCCCGTAACTAAGTGCCACCGATCAAAGGACAAGCACTTAACTGGACCTTGATGCCCTTCTAATACCTGCAAAGCAAAACAAACAAATATAACACAGTATCAGCATTCTGGATGTAAACATAGCAAGACAGCTTACTGCAGGCACAATGCCATCTTCATAGAAGCTTTATCAGATATTATTAAAATATACCAATACCCAATGTGGGTAACTGCGTTAGTTTAGTAGTCCCTAGTAAGAAACATTCTGGGCTTGCTGCTGCTGATTAGCTACTATCATGGAATTAACATCATTTTCCATAATCATTATATGTGCTAAATATGTTATTGCATCGTAGAACTGCAGCCACCTTCTCCTCAGGTAGAAAGAGTTTCTCTTCTTTCAGAGATGTGGACTAATGCTAATTCTGGACATCTCCTAAGGTAATAAGTGGCTCTGGCCTCAATCTTTAAATTGCAGAGCAGCTAGCCAGCTGCTTCAACTTTATAAACTGTTACTGGTTCTGAAAGCAACAAATTTCACATTTTGGGCTAATGTGACACCTYCAACCTTGGAAGCTGTTGGTCAAACCCTCTCACTCCCTTCCCAGTTTACCAGTTTTCATACAAAAGCAGACTCTGCAAAGAATAGATAATAATGGGGGTTTGAGCAAGGTAAATCAAACAACTCCAGTTTAGAATTTGGCCAGTTGTTTGCAAACCAGTTTTTACAGTGTTCTCTCACCAGTAATTCTGCAGTTTCTTTTGCCAGTTTAGACTGCTTGGGGGGGGGGAGGGGTTCTTTCTTGGAAGGTTGTGGCATAAACAGAATCACAGAATCACACAGAGTGGTTGAGGTTGGAAGGGACCTCTGGAGATCATCTAGTCCAACCCCCCTGCCCAAGCAGGGTCACCTAGAGCACATTGTCCAGGCGGGTTTTGAATATCTCCAGAGAAGGAGACTCCACAACCTCTCTGGGCAACCTGGCCCAGTGCTCTGTCACCCTCACAGTGAAGAAGTTTTTCCTCATGTTCAGATGGAACTGTCTGTGTTTCAGTTTGTGCCCGTTGCCTCGTGTCCTGTCACTGGGCACCACTGAAAAGAGTGGCTCCATCCTCTTGACACCCTCCCTTAAGATATTTGTAGACATTAATAAGATCCACAAGTCATGATAAACTAGCATAGAAGTTTTTTTGACAATTTAGCACAGAATCATCTACCTAAGAAGCAACTTACTTTGATCAGAGTGCCGGTATCGGCATACCAGACTTTCACAAGTCCCTTGTCACAACCACTGACAATGTGGGTGCCATTCATTTTAACTACCCAAATGGTATTATTGTGTTTCAGAGTCTTCAGGCATTTCCTGCTTTCCAGATCCCATACTGTTAGGAGCAAAGGGGAAAAATATTAAATATCCATGTTCCAATGATAAGTTTTGCTGAGTGTACAATATGAATTAGAAGATATTACTGGAATTGCAGTTGCATGTTGTGCCTGCAGATCAGCTTGGAGCCAGGTATTGACTTAAAGAGTTTAATTATATGACTAAATTTTTAAATGCAAGGTCTGGAAAATGTCATATCCTTTTAATTCTTAATGTATTAATAAATAACAACAAAATCTCTGACAAATGTGAAAATTGATACCACTCTCCCAAGACTTGGTCTAGCGCTGAAGCCACAAAGCCATTTAAAACTGAATAAAAACAGAAATAATGAGAATTTATGCAATGACACAGTCAGACTCTGTGTGTGTGTGTGTGTACGTGCACACACAACTTATTGTTCTGTAAGCAACAGTATGAGAAACTAAAATTCACCATCTGATTTATATACTTATTTTCAGAATCACGCACTTCATATGTCACATTCATCACGACTCCAAGTACTCTGCCCATTTGTTGTTACCATTTGCTTTTGACTGGGAGCTTCCTGGTCTCAACTCTCACCTTTCACCATCCCATCCTTGGCTCCTGACACAAACTTATCTTTGTATAAATCCAGGCAAGTGATGGTCCCCGAGTGACCATTAAAGATTTTCATACAGGCACCACTGTATATATCCCAGCATCTACAAAGTAAGGACCAAAAAGGGAATCCAGTTATTAATAACTAAACTAATGCCTTATTCATTACTTGCTACTTAACGGGCCCAGCTGTCCTCACATACGCACTGGGTTAAATCAGGAGTCATTCTACTGTGCTATTGGAGTAAGTACTGGAGTACTGGAGTAGGAACAATCAAATTAGCTTTTATATTAATTTTTTTCTCATGTAGTTTTTCATCCACCTCCAAACCTGCCTGGAAAGTTGTAGTTAGATTTCATCTCTGGCATAATTACCTTAAGTTAGCCTTCAAATGTAGACCTTTTTAGATAACCTTATTTTTTTACTGGCTGGTCTCAAGGTGACTTCTGTTGACTTTAGATAGAGAACTCAAACACACATAAACACCCCTTCGGACTGGGGAAGGGCAGGGAGGACTCAGTTTGAATCAGCATAAACTTTTTTCCTTTTTGTTAAATGCTGTCTTTGAGGAAGTTGTGCAGTTGCCATAGCAGAGCTGGACAACTGCTATTTCGCTTTTCACCCTTCAATATTGTGATACTACATAAAGGTGTAATATCAACTGACTCTTGAGATTTAGGGATAAATAAAATCTAATAGCTGATCATCTCCACCGCTTGTTTTAGTGTGCAGCACCTGGAAAGGAGCAGCTGTACTTTGCAAAGAAAGCTGTCTCTTCATTTTCTCCAAAGACCATAGGAACGTGCACATGGCAGTGTGTTGAATCCACTTAACGCAAGAAGCCTTCTAAAGTGTCATGGAGAAACCCCAGCCCAACTGATTTTGATAGTGACCTTAGCAAAGCCAGAATCTCACTGCAAGTGTGTATTAGAAACATGACCTGTTGTTTTAAGATATAATAATACATAGGTTTTCCCAAAGTATCTTCCTATTTTAATCATTCAGTATTAGATGAAATTAGAAAATGGAGAAGCTGTCCTCTGTGAGTGGAGGTTGTGTTTAGTTATCTACTTTCCTTTTTTTCATTATCMTAATGAAAATGATGTGAAGGAAAATTCCTAAAGTTTGGGGTGGAAGGTTTAAAATTTGTTTTTTCTAGATTTTCCAAGGGTCTGGTATCCTGGGGCGCAGTCCTAGTGCTGCTCACCTGATGCTGAGATCAAAGCTTGCGCTGAGAACGAATCCTTCCTTCTCGTTGAGGTACAGTGCTTTGATGCTCCCAGCATGGCCAGAGAGCAGAGGAGGCACTTCTTTCATTTCCAGCACACCAAGAAACCTCACTTTTCGGTCTGCAGAGCCAACAGCTACCAAGTTCCCACCACTGTAGTGGATTACTCTGTTTGGGTCTGATCTGGATTAGAAGCAGTGATTGAGGTGAGCTTTAGCCAGATAATGATGTCTAACAGGTCTCATCAGGTTGTAGCCGTTATTGACAGGCATTTCCATGATTCTTGATGCTGAATTATAAAGCATGCTGATGGACAACATGCTTAGGTATGTGAATCCTTTGCAGGGCACCACAAGCAAGGTTCATAGTTTTGTATACCCAAGTTTGTATCTGGGCAGTAAGTTTAAAAAGGGGAGGTGGTTCCTCCCAGCATCGTGTCCTTTGCGACCCTCTGTGGATTGCTAATCCTTACATCTCTAAAAATGACTCAGCTTGGTATCTTATTAAAAAAATGGATTATATACTGAGGATTCTTTRACACTGATGCTGAGAGACCCTTTTGCAGCCACCCATTCCCACAGAGGGATCTCAGGACTTTCTGACAGGTTTTCTGAAGCCACTCTTTGGCCCTACAGGATTAGTGCAGAAAGCAGCTGGGCAGTCTACGTACTGGTCTGTGAGGACACGAATATTGTAGGAGCCACAGAAGACATTTCTCTCTTCCAGCTGGATGGTGTCAGTTTGCAGGCCATGATAAGCTAACTGCAGACTATCTTCCTCCTCCTCCTCCAGATAGAGAGAGAAATACAAAAACATTAACTGTGGGGAGAGAGTGCAGCATAGTACGTATTAGCTCGATTCCCACTGTGCCCACTTGATTTCCATCACAGAGGTGGAAAATGTCCATAGGGAACACCCAGTGTGCAGGAACTTCCCGATTAGTACAGAAGCAAGGGTTGCTCTCTGTATGTCGTTCAGTGGCAAAAAGTAGAATACCTGATAATTGCACCCTTTATACTTTGGGAAAAGTATCATGTCCTCATGATGCTGCCCAGCCTTGCCAGTGCCCCTGGCTTTGAGACTATTCAAGGGACTGGGGGGAAGCATTAGTGCAAGGTAGAAGTTCCTTCCATTCAGAGATGCAGACTCCCTCCCATGCAAAGGAGAGCTGAGCAAGTATTGGTCCTTGTGAATTGTTCAATGGTGGTGCAAGCCAGAAGCAGGAGTAGGAGAAGAGCAAAGCTGTACCTAATTCACAGTCCAGTCTTCCAAGATCATTCTGTTCTCCTCCCTCCCCAAATGCTGAAACGTAGGATCTACAGAAGGCAAACCACCTCCAACATACCTTCATTTTGCTACTCCATTTGTGGTCTTTCACGTGGATGACATCTCCCGCTTTGTTTAACCGTGGAATTGTCACATTGACTATTTTAGCATAGTTGGAAACCACTCCCCTAGGGCATGATCCCTGGAATAAACCAATAGAGTCAGCACTGTCACTGCAAAGCCCAAGCACACAAAGGATACTGCTCATATGCTTGATCTCCATGCAACACTGAAGTTACAGGCAAAGCTGAGCTGCACGCACTGGCTTGTTCTTTGGGAAAATTACCATGTCCTCATGATGCTGCTTAAGAGCACTGGGTTGCATTTACYACTTTATTGRTATAAGATTTAACTTCTTRTGAAAMCCCCCCCCYTTTTTTTTTTCAAACTTAGGAGTCTTTAACTTTCAATAAGCTGCAAAGTTTTTACGTTTTAAAGGGTTCAATTTCAAAGCACATCTCATCTTTAGTGACCACTCAGTTGATTTAGAATCCCCATACCTACCAAGGTGTGAAAGGCTCTCAGCAAATCTTTATCAATATAGGATTGTTTAAGATTCATTTTTAATGCATGGTGCCTTTCATTAAACCTTCTTTGAGTATTAGCAGAAGGCTGAGATTTCCATGCTCTCTTCCCCAATAATAGCATGCACTCAGGCATATAATCCCTAACTTTTGGGGATTTGCTTTTACTCTTAACTTAGTCTACGGCAGGTCTGTACTAACCAGGACAAACCTTTACACCAAGTTCTGCTCGACTGTGTCCCAACCACCAGCTCTCACTTCTTGCGAAGAAACCCAGCTTTTTCATGTTCCTGTGTGGCGCTAATAAAGCTCACTCTTTCAGCTGCCCCAGGGAAATACTGCAGCTTTGCACCCTATCACTAGCTCCTGAAAGTCCAGTATTTTTATTTGTGACCAAGCTTTGTTTACTTCATTATAAATTCTTGATGATCCAATTTTAGAGCTGCAGACTCTCTAAGCACAACAGAATAGTCTTTACTGACCTTTACTTATGACTGTATGAGCATCTAACCCAGCTTAGCTCTGCAGAATGAGAAAGGAGGAAGAAGGAACAGGAGAAAATTGGGAAGTGACCTCCAGAAAAGGCACTTCCATCTAATGGCCTGGGCAGTGAGAGAAAAAATCCTCTTTTTTAAAGTGCATGATAATGGCAGAAGCCCAGGCCTCATACCTGCAAACACAGGATCTCCTCCTGTATTATTTTTTGTGACACATGTTCCTTCTTAACTTCCTTGGCCAGGAAAGCCCAACATTTACTCACAGCCGCACATGTGTTGAGGGATTTTTGATCCAAAAGCCCTGAGGAATTAAAAGGAAAGAGTGGCTAACCCCTACACACATTAGAGGCCATCTCTGAGCCTTAGAAGAAACCATGCCTGGAAAATTAGAGGACCTTTACCCAGGATGTAATTGGACAGGTGAGTTGGCAGGCAGCGAATGAAGTCCTTGTACTTGTTGACATGAGAGACTGACTGGAGAGATACCGGAACCACAGTGACACCTGGAGCAACTAAGGACACAACAGATGACTTGTCCACCATACCAGGACCCTTCTGGAAGACATACTCACTGTTTTGGGGACAGACAGACACTGTTGATGGTTGACCACCTAGAAGACAACGGAATTGACAGGCTGAGCTTTGGCCTATATTAATGGTACAGTTGTTAGTAATGCAATGCAAGAGTCAGTTGACTTTAAGCTGACTTTTGAAAATCCCTTCAGTAACATACAGTTCCAAAGAAAACRGTGGGCGTTCTCCTACTATGGGAGTAGAAAGTACTCAATGTCTTGAAGAACAGTTCACACTCTCCATCAGAGGGCTTGAAGGTGCAAGTGTGTGGGATGCTAACTCTTCCCAGCTATCACTGCCCTGAAAGGTGCTGAGGGCTCTTCATAGGTGGAAAAAAATCGGGTGATTAGATATGCCATGGAACACCCTAGATGAGCATGGTAGAAATGCAATGTGGCATTTTTCTTCTTATAAATAAAAAATACTTTCTCTRCCTCTTCCACTTCTATCTATGGGAATCACCAGCACAGACCAGGGTCTGTCCTAGTTTTTAAAGGGAATATCAAAACACCCTTGTGCCAAGAACACAGCACTCTAGTCTGAAAGGAGTGGGAGACCCTCTCATCCTTCATCCACTGGATTTTCTTTCATGAAAATACAGTTTTGTTCATGATATTGCAGAAGGAAAAAAAATTCTCTCTTGTTCTCTCCAAGGTAATGGAAAAKTAAACACAGCAAATGCCCTACTCATATTACTAGTGTTTTTTTTGTTTTGTTTTGTTTTTATGGTGTCCATAGATACCTCTAGCATCTTTGTCAAATTGAAACCACCCATGGTGTAAGGCTTTCCTTGCTTTTAGGTGCACTGCAATACACAGTGCTAGATGATGGAGTTCAGATCGTGCTGGYGGAACACCTTCAACCTTACAGAACAACATCTTGCCATACTCAATGAGCAGAAGGGCTATACCATATTCTTCATCTCAGCTATAAGATTGTGCTTTCAGCACCTCAACAAATTTGGGAACTGACTCAGAGCAAAGAAACACCTGTTGAATGACATAATCTCCCCTTGTACCAGACTTCCTTGAACTTTCCAGCTAAGTATTGCTGTGATATGCTCTGCTTTTTTGCAAAATGAGCCTGGAAAAGAATTGTTGCTAGGCAGTGCTAATTGTTAACGTTCCAGTTCCTTAGAAATGCCATAGATTTTCTCCAATAYTAAATACTCAGGTAGTGGTACCTGTATTACCAAACTGGCTGATTTTTGCAGATGAGACTCTACTTGCAAGGGCTGCAGAGGAAGTGCTAACAGATTGTAAAACAAATTGAATCTGGCAGCTGGGTTGAGGATGACTGTCRTCTTTGACGGTGTTTAAGGGTTTAGGAAATGATTCATCTATGTCTTCTTTATCTGGAAGAATTAAGCAAAGAGTCAAACTTTACAATCACAATAGGCATCTTAGAGTTGAATTAAGGGATTGCAGAAGTTAGAATAGGAAGTATATTAAAGTATATTATGCTATCTTATTTATTCCATTACTTGTACCTATGCAGAACTAGTCCTTTCAGGGTTTTCTTTAGTAGGGTTTTCATTACTTAAAGAATTCAATTGGCAGCCACTCGTTCTGAGATCTGTTGCCCAGGAGAATTCATGTTAGGAAGTTTTTTCATTCCATTGTTGTCAACTGTACACCATTGTAGGCTATATTCCTTTTTAATGATCACCTCTTTTAGACAATTACTATGCTCTCTGATGCCTGCATACAGGCTGGCACTGCAAGGGACAGTTGGTCCTCGAAGGATAGCATTAGGTCAGGGTAAAACTGCCAGGCCTGAGTCCCATCTGGCTCTATTTCCTGCTGCCAGGAACGCCCCTGTTTCCTCCACAGCTTGTGTCCTCTCCCTCTGCTTTGCCACTTATTTCCTACAGCTGGAAAGATCAGAGGTCTAAGTGATACAGGATTTGCAGTGTTAACCAGAAGGTTAATAGTGTGAGGCAAATAAAGCTGCAATTAATAGTTAATGTTGGCTGAACTGCTGCTTTCAGCAGTTACCTTTGTGCTGCCTGCATGGACAATTTTGCCACATAAAATAAAACATCTGCTTAAGAGGGGAACAGCCAGAGCAGCAACAGCAGGAGCTGCCTGACTGCTGCGGATGACAAAAAGGAACCCAGCCCCTACAGCTGGGCAACATTACATTCATCTTTAGCGTCATCCCTGGAGCRTGGTACTTGTATTCTAGGGATCGGTCCTCTTCGCCTAGCTCACAAACAGTTGCCTTCACCTTGCCTTAAATTCAGCCAGCTTGTAAGGTCTCAGCTGAAAGAAATGGAGAAGATCTGTGTGGTTCAGGGGAATCCAGCACAGTTCCCAGGAGCCCCTAACAGAGCAGTATCTTTCTTTCCTACACTGATAATGTGAAAAGAAACCAAAGGGTAAACTGTCACAGCATCAGAGCCACCAAACAGTAAACTTGATGCAATTTATCACTGCAAGTTTTCTGTGGGAGTCTCTCCTAGATCAAAATGAAAGTTCCCTGGGCCACATCTTCAGCTGTTGAAGGAGGACACAGACCTGATTGGTCTGAAAGCAAGTTTTTTGGTCCACTGTTTTCTGCCTGATAAGAAGTAAATAAAAAATCYGTTGAAAATCTATCTTACATCATAGTATTTCTATGCTTTTGCCTATCTCAGACCAGAACCTTTGTCCCATGGATCTTATGTATAACCAAAGTTAATAGATAAAAGGGGAAGAGCTTTAGGCTAAGTTTTGTGACCTTGAGTGTCTAGTTAGTAACATATCCATTAATCCTGCCACATTGGCTAGGTCCTCRGCTCACACACACTGGAGCTATGTTGAGGTACATCAGATGACAGTCTAGCCCCAAAAAGCTCTGCGGCTTTTGMCGCTACAAAGAATTAGAGTGTCTGGATCTGGCCCTATGATTTCATTTTGACATCAGTGAACACTGGTGCCCRTTGGCAGGTGGGAGCTCACCTCTCCCATCAGCGTCCTGCTTACCTGGTCTTGCAAGAATAATTTGCTCTCGCACCAGGTCAGCTGCTGTAAACAGTAACTTGGCATCACACAGTTTCAGTAAGAGCAGAGTGTAGTTTGCTTTAGTCCAATAGCTGCTATCTGCGAACCACCACCACGTGTCCTGCATCTCTTGCTCTAGCCTTTGTGGATCCAAAGCACCATTGGAACTGAAGGTGTTCCGATCTCTGAGGCTGTAGCTGATTTGGGAGCGCACGTAAGTGAAATCCTTCTCCTGGGTCACTCTCAGAAGTCTCTCGATGTAGCTGAGTAAACTGAAACTGTCAAAACGCTTGATGATGCCCAGCARGAACTTCCTCTGCGTGAGCGCGCCAGCTCGCAGGAACCACTCCTTGGTGGAGAAGATCCTCCAGGCCAAGACGCAGGTCTCACAGGTTTCACACACAGGCACTAGGTCTGTTTCCTTCCCACATCGCAGACTAGGAGCAGAGTACAGGCTGTACTCCTGCCTCTCCATTGCTCCAGCTGCCCTTCCGGGGACAAATACAGCTCAGGGACAGCGGCTCGAGCTGGAGAGCCTGGAAGTCAGGAGCCTCCGGCTGGCCACCTGCTTGGCCTCTGCGCAGCCCCGCACAGGGACGGGGCCTCAGCCCAGCACGGGACAGAAGTCTGTAGGTTCAGAGGCCTCAGTCCAGTGTAGGATGGAGGCTCAGGGGGACAGAGCCCTGCAGGTTCGGAGGCCTCAGCCCAGCGTGGGATGGAGACCCACAAGGTTGAAGGCACATGGGTTCAGGGGCTCAGCCAGTGTAGGATGGAGGCACACAGGGATGGAGG